>NW_027524244.1:0-34397 GCF_052094955.1 Ictidomys tridecemlineatus | reverse complement strand
GCAGAGTTTCCAGACTGAGATGCCTGAAGGACTCTTACACAGAGCAGAGGTTGAAGACTGAGGTGAAGAAGAACAGTTACAGAGAGGCAGATGTGGGAGAGAGGGGTGCAGGACTGATACAAAGCAGAAGTTGAAGACTGAGGTACAGAAGAACTGTTACACAGAGCAGAGGTTGGAGACTCGTGTGGCAGAAGGACAATTGCAGAGAGCAGAGTTTCAGACTGAGGTATAGAATAACTGTTGCAGAGAGCAGGTGTTGGAGATTGGGCGCACAAGGACTGTGGCAGCGAGGCAGAGATTGGAGACTGGGGTGCAGAGGGATGGTTCCAGAGAGCAGATGTTGGAAAGTGGGGTGCAGAATGACTGTTACAGAGAGCAGAGATTGGAGACTGGGGTGCAGAAGGACTGTTGCAGAGCAGATTATGGAGATTAGGGTGTAGAAGGACTGTTCCAGAGAGCAGAGGTTGGAGACTGAGGTGCAGAAGGACTGTTGCAGAGATCAGAGGATGGAGACTGGTTTGAGAAGGACTGTTGCAGAGAGTAGAGGATGGAGACTGGAGTGCAGAAGGACTGTTGCAAAAACCAGAAGTTGGAATCTGGGGTGCTGAAGGACTGTTCCAGAGTGCAGATGTAGGAGACTGTGATGCAGAAGGACTGTAACAAAAAGCAGAGGTTTGCAACTGGGGTGCAGAAGGACTGATAAAGAGAGCAGAGATTTGAGACTGGGGTGCAGAAGACCTATTACAGAGAACAGAGTTTGGAGACTGGAGTGCAGAAGGATCGTTGGAGACAGCAGAGTTTCCAGACTCAGGTGCAGAAAAACTGTTGCAGAGATCAGATGTTGGATACTTGGGTGCAGAAGGACTGTTACAGAGAGGAGATGTTGGAGACTGAGGTGCAGAAGGTTCATTGAAGAGAGCAGAGGTTGGACACTGGGGTACAGAAGGATTGTTACACAGAGCAGAGGTTGAAGACTGAGGTGAAGAAGGACTGTTACAGAAAGCAGATATGGGAGACTGGGGTGCAGGACTGATACAGAACAGAAGTTGTAGACTGAGGTACAGAAAGGCTGTTACAGAGAGCAGAGTTTGGAGATTCGGGTGCAGAAGGATTATTGCAGAGAGCAGAGTTTTCAGACTGAGGTACAGAAGAACTGTTGCAGAGAGCAGATGTTGATGAATGGGGTGCCACAAGGACTGTTGCAGCGAGCAGATGTTGGAGACTGGGGTGCAGAGGGATCGTTGCAGAGAGCAGAGGTTGGAGACTGGTGTGCAGAAGGACTGATACAGAGAGCAGAGGTTGGAGACTGGGGTGCAGAAGGTCTTTACAGAAAGCAGAGTTTGGAGAGTGAGGTGCAGAAGAACTGTTACAGAGAGCAGAGTTTGGAGAATGGGTTGAAGAAGGATCTTACATAGAGCAGAGGTTGGAGACTGAGGTTTACAATCACAGTTACAGAGAGTAGAGTTTGGAGACTCAGGGTGCAGAAGGACCGTTGCAGAGACCAGAGCTTGGAGACTAAAATGCAGAGGATTGTTACAGAGAGAAGAGTTTGGAGACTGGGATCTATTAGGACTGTAACAGAGAGCAGAGGTTTGAGAGTAAGGTGCAGAGGGACAGTTAAACAGAGCACAGGTAGGAGACTGGGTTGCAGAAGGACTGATACAGAAGCAGAGGTTGGAGACTCGTGTGTAGAAGTACCCTTACAGAGAGCAGAGGTTGGAGAATGCAGTACAGAAGGACTGTTATAGAGAGCAAAGTTTTGGAGACTGGGGTGGAGAAGGACTGCTGCAGAGAGCAAATTTTGGAGAATGGGGTGCAAAAGTACTGTTGCAGAGAGCAGAGGATGGAGACTGTGTTGCAGAAGGAATTTTGCAGAGCGCAGAGTTTACAGACTGAGTTGCAGAAGGACTGTTACAGAGGGCAGAGTTTTGAGATTGTGGTGCAAAATGACTGATACCGAAAGCAGAGGTTGGATACTGGGGTGCATAAGGACCCTTACGGAGAACAGTGGTTGGAGACTGCCTTACAGAAGGACTGTTGCAGAAAGCAGAGGTTGGAGACTGGGGTGCCAAAGAACTGATGTAGAAAGTAGAGGTTGAAGACTGAGGTGCTGATGGATCGTTTGGGCGAACAGAGTATGGAGACAGGGGTGTAGAAGGACTGTTGCAGAGAGCAGAGGTTGGAGACTGGGGTGTAGAAGGACTTTTGGAGAACAGATGTTGGAGACTGGGGTGCAGAAGGATCGTTGGTGGGAGCAGAATATGGAGACTGGGGTGTAGAAGGACTGTTGTAGAGAACAGAGGTTGGAGACTGTGTTGGAGAATGACTGTTGCAGAGAGCAGATGTTGGAGACTGGGGTGTAAAATGACTGTTGCAGAGAGCAGAGGATGGAGTCTGGGGTGCAGAAGGACTATTGCAGAGAGGAGAGGTTGCAGACTAATTTGCAGAAGGACGGTTACAGATGGCAGAGTTTGGAGACTGTGGTTCAAAACTACTGATACAGAAAGCAGATTTTGGCTACTGGGGTGCATAAGGACCCTTACAGAGAACAGAGGTAGGAGACTGTGGAACAGAAGGACTGTTACAGAGAGTAGAGGTTGGAGTCTGGGGTGCATAAGAACCGAATTCGAGAACAGAGTTTGGAGACTGGCGTACAGAAGGACCATTGGGGCGATCAGAGTATGGAGACTGGGGTGTAGAAAAACTGTTGCAGAGAGCAGTGATTGGAGACTTAGTTACAGAAGGACTGTTACAGAGAGCAGAGTTTTGAGACTGGGGTGCAGATGGATTACTGCAGAGAGAAGAGTTTTCAGACTGAGGTACAGAAGAACTGTTGCCGGAAGCAGATTTTGGAGACTGGGGTTCACAAGGACTGTTGCAGCAAGAAGAGGATTCAGACTGGGGTGCAGAAGGATCGTTGCAGACAACAGAGGTTCGAGACTGGGATGCAGAAGGATAGTTACAGAGAGTAGAGTTTGGAGACTGGGTTGCAGAAGGACTTTTAGAGAGAGCACAGGTTGGAGACTGGGGTGCAGAAGACATGTTGCAAAGAGCAGAGGTTGGAGATTTGTTTGCAGAAGGACTGATGCAGAAAGCAGAGGTTGGAGACTGAGGTGCAGAAAGACTGTTGCAGAGAGTAGAGTTTAAAGACTGGCGTGCAGAAGGACTGTTACAAAGAGAAGACGTTAGAGACTGGTTTTCAGAAGTATCTTAAGAGAATAGAATTTGGAGACTGAGGTGCAGAAGGACTGTTACAGAGAGTGGAGTTTCGAGACTGGGGTGCAGAAGGTTCGTTGCAGAGAGCAGAGGTTGGAGACTGGAATTAAGAAGGACTGATACAGATAACAGAGGTTGGAGACTTGGGTGCAGAAGGCCTGTTACAGAGAGCAGAATTTTTAGACAAGGTTGCAGAAAAATCTTACAGAGAGCAGAGTTTGTAGACCGAGGTGCAGCAGGACTGTTAAAGAGAGCAGAGGTTGCAGACTGGGGTTCAGAAGGCCTATTATGGAGAGCAGAGTTTTGAGAAGGGCTCCAGAATGACTGTTACTGATCGCAGAGTTTGGAGACTTGGTTGCAGAAGAATTTTACAGACAGCACATGTTGGAGACTGAGGTGCAGAAGGACTGTTACAGAGAGTAGAGGTTGGAGACTGAGTTTCAGAAGGATTGTTGCAAAGAACAAAGGTTGGAGACTGGGGTACAGAAGGATTGTTGCAGTCAGCAGAGTTTCCAGACTGAGATGCTGAAGGACTCTTACACAGAGCAGAGGTTGAAGACTGAGGTGAAGAAGGACAGTAACAGAGAGCAGATGTGAGAGACAGGGCTGCAGGACTGATATAGAGCAGAAGTTGAAGACTGAGGTACAGAAGGACTGTTACAGAGAGGCAGAGGTTGGAGACTCGGGTGCAAAAGAATAATTGCAGAGTAAAGACTTTTCATACTGAGGTACAGAAGAACTGTTGCAGAGATAAGATGTTGGAGATTGGGGTGCACAAAAACTGTTGCAGCGAGCAGAGATTGGAGACTGGGGTGCAGAAGGAGTGTTGCAGAGCAGATTATGGAGAGTAGGGTGTAGAAGGACTCTTCCAAAGAGCAGAGGTTGTAGACTGGGGTGCAGAAGCAACATACAGAAAGCAGAGTTTGGAGACTGAGGTGCAGAAGGACTGTTGCAGAAAGCAGAGATTCGAGATTGGGGTCCAGAAGGACTGATACAGAGGGCAGAGTTGGAAGACTGGGGTGCAGAAGCATCTTACAGCGAGCGAAGTTTGGAGACTGAGGTGCAGAAAGACTGTGGCAGAGAGCAGAGGTTTTGAGACTGGGGTGCAGAAGGACTGTTATAAAGAGCAGAGTTTGGAGACTGCGGAGCAGAAGGACTGTTGCAGAGTACAGAGGTTTGAGACTGGGGTGCAGCAGGACCGTTGCAGAAAGCAGAGGTTGGAGAATGGCGTGGAGAAGGAATACTACAGAGAGCAGATTTTGGAAACTGGGGTGCAGAAGGATTTTTCAGAGAGGCAGAGGTTGCAGACTGAGGTGCAGAATGATCGTTGCAGAGAGTAGATGTTGGAGATTGGGGGTGCATAAGGATTGTTTAGAGAGCAGATGTTGGACACTGGGGTGCAGAAGGACTCTTGCAGAGAGCAGAGTTTGAAGACTGAGGTGGAGAAGGACTGTTACAGAGAAAGCGGTTGGAGTCTGGGGTACAGAAGGATTGTTGCAGAGAGCAGAGGTATTAGACTGAGGTACAGAAAGATCGTTGCAGAGAGCAGAGGTGGAGTCTTGGCTGCAGAAAGACTGTTACACAGAGCACAAGTTGCAGACTGGGGTGCAGAAGGAATGTTGCAGACAGCGGCGATTGGAGACTGGGTGCATAAAAACTGTTGCAGAGAGCAGAGTTGGATATGAGGTGCAGAAGTACTGTTACAGAGAGCAGAGTATGTAGACTGGGGAGCAGAAGGACTGATACAGAAAGCAGAGGTTGGAGACTGGTGTGCAGAAGGACTGTTACAAAGAACAGAGTTTGGAGAATGCGGTACAGAAGGACTGTTACAGAGAGCAGAGGTTGGCAACTGGGGTGCTGAAAGAGTGTTGCAAAGAATAGAGGTTGGAGACTGAGGTGCAGAAGGACTGTTACAGAGAGCAGAGTTTTTAGAGACGGTTGCAGAAGGATCTAACAGAGAGCAGAGTTTGTAGACCGAGGTGCAGCAGAACTGTTAAAGAGAGCAGAGGTTGCAGACTGTTGTTCAGAAGGCCTGTTATGCAGAGCAGAGTTTGGAGAAGGGCTCCAGAACGACTGTTACTGATGGCAGAGTTTGGAGACTTGGTGGCAGAAGAATTTTACAGTCAGCACATGTTGGAGACTGAGGTGCAGAAAGACTGTTACTGAGAGTAGAGGTTTGAGACTGAGATTCAGAAGGATCGTTGCAGAGAACAGAGGTTGGAGACTGGGGTAGAGAAGGATCGTTGCAGTCAGCAGAGTTTCCAGACTGAGATGCTGAAGGACTCTTACACAGAGCAGAGGTTGAAGACTGAGGTGAAGAAGAACAGTTACAGAGAGCAGATGTGGGAGAGAGGGGTGCAGGACTGATACAAAGCAGAAGTTGAAGACTGAGGTACAGAAGAACTGTTACACAGAGCAGAGGTTGGAGACTCGTGTGCAGAAGGACAATTGCAGAGAGCAGAGTTTTCAGACTGAGGTATAGAATAACTGTTGCAGAGAGCAGGTGTTGGAGATTGGGGCGCACAAGGACTGTGGCAGCGAGCAGAGATTGGAGACTGGGGTGCAGAGGGATGGTTCCAGAGAGCAGATGTTGGAAAGTGGGGTGCAGAATGACTGTTACAGAGAGCAGAGATTGGAGACTGGGGTGCAGAAGGACTGTTGCAGAGCAGATTATGGAGATTAGGGTGTAGAAGGACTGTTCCAGAGAGCAGAGGTTGGAGACTGAGGTGCAGAAGGACTGTTGCAGAGATCAGAGGATGGAGACTGGGTTTGAGAAGGACTGTTGCAGAGAGTAGAGGATGGAGACTGGGGTGCAGAAGGAATGTTGCAGAGAGCAGTATTTGGAGACTGGGGTGCATATGGACTATTGCAGACAGCAGAGGTTGCAGACTGAAGTGCAGAAGGACTGATACAGACAGCAGAGTTTCGAGAATGTGGTGCAGAAGGACAGATACAGAAAGTAGAGGTTGGAGAATGTGGTGCAGGAGGACCCTTAAAGAGAACAGAGGTTGGAGACTGCGGTACAGAATGACTGTTGCAGAGAGCAGAGGTTGGAGACTGGGGCACAGAAGGACTTTTGCAGAGAACAGAGGTTGGAGTTTTAGGTGCAGAAGGACTGTTACAGAGAGCAGAGGTCGGAGACTGGGGTGCAAAATGACTGATAAATAATGCAGAGTTTTGAGACTCGGGTGCGTAAGGACCGTTACAGAGAGCAGAGGTTGGAGACTGCAGTACAGAAGGACTGTTTCAGAGAGCAGAGGTTGGAGACAGGTCTGCAAAATTATCTTACAGAGAGCATAGGTTGAAGACTGGGGATCAGAAGGACTGATACAGCGGGCAGAGTTGGGAGAGTGGTTTGCAGAAGCATCTTACAGCGAGCAAAGTATTGAGACTGAGATGGAGAAAGACTGTTGCAGAGAGCAGAGGTTGGAGACTGGGGTGCAAAAGGACTGTTATAGAGAGCAGAATTTTGAGACTCGGGTGCAGAAGGTCTGTTACAGAGAGAAGAGGTTGGAGACTGGAATGCAGAAGGCCTCTGACAGAGAGCATTGATTGAAGACTGAGGTGCATTAGGACAGTTGCAGAAAACAAAAGTTGGAGACTGGGGTGCATAAGGACCGTTGCTGAGAGAAGAGGTTGCAGACTGATGTGCAGAAGGACTTTTACAGAGAGCATAGGTAGGAGCCTGGGGTGCAGGATGACTGTTACAGATAGCAGAGGTTAGAGACTGAGGTGCAGAAAGACTGTTAAAGAGAGCAGAGGTCGGAGAGTTGGTTCAAAAGGACTTATTGTGAAAGCTCATGTTGAAGACTGGGTTGCAGAATGACTGATAAAGAGAGCAGAGGTTGAAGATTCCGGTACAGAAGGACTGCTAGAGAGTGCAGAGGTTGGAGAATGGGGTGCAGAAGGACTGTTTCAGAGAACAGAGGTTGGAGACTCGGGTGCAGAAGCACCTTAGCAGAGAGCAGAGGTTGGAGACTGAGGTGCAGAATTATTGTTACAGAGAGCAGAGTTTGGAGATGGGGTGCAGAAAGACTGTTTCAGTGAGCAGAGTTTGCAGACTGGGTTTCAGAAGGGTCTCACAGAAAGAAGAGGTTGGAGACTGATGTACAGAAGGACTGTTACAGCGAGCAGAGTTTGGAGACTGGGGTGTAGAAGGATTGTTGCAGAGAGCAGAGTTTTCAGACTGAGGTACAGAACAACTGTTGCAGAGAAAAGATGTTGGAGACTGGGTGAACAAGGACTGTTGCAGGGAGCACAGGTTGGAGAAAGGGTGCTGAAGGATCGTTGCAGAGAGCAGAGGTTGGAGACTGGGGTGCAGAAAGACTGATAAAGACAGCAGAGGTTGGAGACTGCTTTGCAGAAAGCCTGTTACAGAGAGTAGAGTTTGGATACTGGGGTGCAGAAGGACTGTTACAGAGAGCAGAGTTTGGAGACTGGGTTGCAGAAGGATCTTACAGAGATCAGAGTTTGGAGACTGAGGTGCAGAAGCACTGTTGCAGAGAGTAGAGTTTGGAGACCGAGGTGCAGAAGGACCGTTGCAGAGAGCAGAGCTTGGAGACTGAGGTGCAGAATGATTGAAAAACAGAGCAGAGGTTGGAGACTGGGGTGCAGAAGGACTATTGCAGAGAGCAGAGGTTTTAGACTGGGGTCTAGAAGGACTGTTGCAGAGAGTAGAGGTTGGAGATTGGGGTGAAGAAGGACTGTAGCAGAGAGCAGTGGGTGAATACTAAGATGCAGAAAAAAAGTTACACAGAACAAAGGTTGGAGACTCAGGTGCAGAAGGACTAAGACAGAAAGCAGAGCTTGGAGACTCGTGTGCAGAAAGACCCTTACAGATATCAGTGGTTGGAGACTGCAGTACAGAAAGACTGTTAAAAAGAGCAGAGGATGGAGACTGGGGTGGAGAAGAACTGTTGCTGAGAGCAGATGTTGGAGACTGGTGTGCAAAAGGTCTGTTGCAGAGAGCAGTGGATGAAGACTGGGGTTTAAGAGGACTGTTTCAGAAAGCAGAGGTTGCAGACTGAGTTGCAGAAGGACTGATACAGAGGGCATAGTTTGGAGACTGTGGTTCAAAACGACTGATACAGAAAGCAGAGGTTGGATACTGGAGTACATAAAAACACTTACGGAGAAAAGAGTTTGGAGGCTGCGGTACAGAAGGACTGTTACAGAGATCATGGGTTCCAGACTGGGGTGCAGAAAGATTATTGGGGTGAGCAGAGTATTAAGACTGGGTTGTAGAAGGACTGTTACAGAGAGCAGAGTTTGTAGACTGGGTTGTAGAAGGACTGCTGCAGAGAGCAGACTTTGGAGACTGGGGTGCAGAAGGACTGTTGCATAAAGCAGAGGTTGAAGACAGGTGTGCAGAATTATCTTACAGAGAGCATATGTTGGAGACTGGGGTGCAGAAGGACTCTTGTATAGCAGATTATGGAGACTAAAGTGTAGATGGACTGTTTCTGAGAGCAGATGTTGTAGAATGGAGTGCAGAAGCATTATACAAAGAGCAGACTTTGGAGACTGAGGTGAAGAAGCACTGTTGCAGAGAGCAGAGATTGGAGACTGGGGTGCAGAAAGACTGATACAGAGGGCAGAGTTGGGAGACTGGGGTGCAGAAGCATCATACAGCGAGAGAAGTATGGAAACTTGGTGCAGAAAGACTGTTGCAGAGAGCAGATGTTGGAGACTGGGGTACAGAAGGACTGTTACAGAGAGCAGAGGTCGGAGAGTGCAGTACAGAAGGACTGTTACAGAGATCAGATGTTGTAGACTGTGGTGCAGAAAGACTTTTGCAGAGAACAGCAGTTGGAGACTGGGGTGCATAAAATCCGCTGCTGAGAGAAGAGGTTGGAGACTGATGTGCAGAAGGATTGTTACAGAGAGCATAAGTTGGAGACTGAGGTGCAGAAGAACTGTTACAGAGAGTAGAGTTTGGAGACTTGGGTGCAGAAGGACTTATACAGAGAGCAGAGGTTGGAGACTGGGGTACAGAAGGAATGTTGCAGAGTGCAGAGTTTTAAACTGGCGTCCAGAAAGACTGTTGCAGAGAGCAGAGGTTGGAGTCGGGGTGCAGAAGGACTGTTTCAGAGAGCAGAGGTTGAAGCCTGTGGTGCAGAAGGACTGATACAGAAAGCAGAGTTTGGAGACGGGGATGAAGAAAGACCATTACAGAAATCAGAGGTTGGATACAGGTTTGCAGAAGGATCTTACAGAGAGCAGAGGTTTGGGACTGGGGTGTAGAAGGAGTGCTGCAGAGAGCAGAGGTTGGAGACTGGGGTACAGAAGGACTTTTGCAGAGAGCAGAGGTTAAAGACTGTGGTGCAGAAGGACTGTTACAGAGAGCAGAGTTTGGACGCTGGGGTGAAGAACGATCGTTGCAGAGAGCAGAGACTGGAGACTCATGTGCAGAAGGACTGTTACAGTGAGAAGAGGTTGGAGACTGAGGTGAAGAAGGACTGTTACAGAGAGCAGATTTTGGAGACTGGGTTGCAGGACTGATACAGAAAGCAGATGTTGGAGACTGGGGTGCAGAATTATTTTTGCAGACTGAAGAGGTTGGAGACTGGGTTTCAGAAGGACTCTTGCAGAGAGCAGAATTTGGAGACTTAGGTGAAGAATGACTGTTACAGAGAGAAGAGGTTGGAGACTGGAATGCAGAAGGACTGTTGCAGAGAACAGAGGTTGAAGACTGGGGTGCGAAAGGATCGTGGAAGAGAGAAGAATTTTCAGTTGAGGTGCAGAAGGACTAATGCAGAAAGCAGATGTTGAAGACTGGGGTGCAGAAGGACTGTTGCAGAGAGCAGAGGTTGGAGATTTGTGTGCAGAAGGACTGTTCCAGAGAGGAGATGTTGAAGACTGGGGTGCAGAAACCCTGTTACAGAGAGCAGAGTTTTGAGAAGGGGTGCAGAAGGACTGTTACGGAGAGTAGATTTTGGAGATTGGTTTGCAAAAGTATCTTCCAGAGAGTAGAGGTTGAATACTGAGATGCATAAGGACTGTTACAGAGAGTAGAGGTTGGATACTGAGGTGCAGATGGACAATTGCAGAGAGCAGAGGTTGAAGACTGAGGTGCAGAAGGACTGTTACAGAGAGCAGAGGTTGACGACTGAGGTGCAGATTGACTGATACAGAAAGCAGAGTTTCGAGACTGTGGTGCAGAAGGACCATTAGAGAGAGCAGAGTTTGGGGACTGCGGTGCAGAAGAACTGTTACTGAGAGTAGAGTTTGGACACTGGGGTAAAGAAGCATATTACAGCGAGCAGAGGTTGGAGAGTTGGTTGAAGAAGGACCTTTGCAGAGAGCAGAATTTGGAGACTGGGGTGCACAAGGATTGTTACAGAGAACAGAGTTTGGATATTGAGGTGCAGAAGGACTGTTGCATAGAGCAGAAGTTGGATATTTGGGTGCAGAAAAACTGTTGCAGAGAGTATAAGTTGGAGACTGAGGTGCAGAAGGACTTTTAGAGAGAGCAAAGGATTGAGACAGGGGTGCAGAAGGTATGATACAGAAAGCAGAGTTTGGAGACTGGGGTACAGGAGGACCATTACAGAGAGCAGAGGTTTGAGTCTGCAGTACAGAAGGACTGTTACAGAAAGCAGAGGTTGGAGACTCGGGTGCAGAAGGACTGTTGCAGAGATTAGATGATGAAGACTGGGGTTCAGTAGGACTGTAGCAGAGAGCAGACTTTGGAGACTGTGGTGCAGAAGGACTGATACAGAAAGCAGTGTTTGGAGACTGGGGTGCAGAAGGACCGTTACTGGGAGCAGAGTTTGGAGACTGCGGTACAGAAGGACTGTTACAAAGAGCAGAGTTCGAAGACGGGGTTGCAGAAGGATCTTACAGAGAGCAGTGTTTGGAGACTGGGGTACAGAAGAAGTGTTGTAGAGAACAGAGGTTTAAGACTGGGGTGCATAAGGATAATTGCAGATACCAGAGTTTAGAGACTTGTGTGCAGAAGGATGGATACAGAAAGCAGAGTTCGGAGACTGGGCTGCAGAAGGCCTGTTAAAGACAGCAGAGTTTGGAGACTGGGGTGCAGAAAGATTGTTACAGAGATCAGAGTTTGAATACTGGGTTGCAGAACGATATTAAGGAGAGCAAAAGTTGGAGACTGAGGTGCAGAAGCACTGTTACAGAGAGAAGAGTTTGGAGACTGAGGTGCAGAAGGACCATTGCAGAGAGCAGACCTTGGAGACCGAGGTGCAGAAGGATTGTTACAGAGAGCACAGGTTGGAGATGGGGTGCAGAAGGACTTATACAGAAAGCAGAGGTTGGAGACTCTGGTGCCAAAGGACCATTACAGAGAGCAGAGGTTGGAGACTGAGGTGCAGAAGGACTGTTGCAGCGAGCAGAGTTTGCAGACTGCGTTGCAGAAGGACTGTTACAGCGGGCAGATTTTTGAGACTGTGGTGGAAAACGACTCATACAGAAAGCAGAGGTTGGATACTGGGGTGCATAAGGACCCTTACAGAGAGCAGAGTTTTGAGACTGGGGTGCAGAAGAACTGTTAAAAAGAACAGAGGTTGGAGACTTTGGTGCAGAAGGATCGTTGCGGCGAGCAGATTATCGAGACTAGGGGGTAGAAGGACTGTTGCAGAGAGCAGAAGTTGTAGACTGGGGTGTAGAAGAACTGTTGCAGAGAGCAGATGTTGAAGACTTGGGTGCTGAAGGACTGTTGCAGAGACCAGAGTTTGGAGACTGGGGTGCAGAAGGACTGTTACAGAGAACAGACTTTGGAGACTGGGGTGCAGAAGGATTGTTGCAGAGAGCAGATTTTGGAGACTGGAGTGCAGAAGGATCATTATAGGAGATTGGACACTGTTGTGCAGAAAGACTTTTACAGAAAGCACAGGTTGAAGACTGGGGTGCAGTAGGACATTTACAGAGAGCACAGGTTGGAGACTCATGTGCAGAAAATCTATTTCACAGAGCAAATTTTGGAGACTGGGTTGCAGAAGGAGTGTTGCAGAGAGCAAAGATTGGAGATTGAAATGCAGAAGGACCCTTACAGAGAGCAGAGTTTCGAGTCTGCGTTTCAGAAGTACTTTTACAGAGAGCAGAGGTTGGAGACAGGTGTGCAGAAGGATCTTACAGACAGCATAGGTTTGAGATCAGGGTGCAGGAGGACTGGTGCAGAGAGCAAAGGTTAGAGACTGGGGTGCAGAAGGATAGTTGAAGAGAGAAGAGTTTGGAGACTGGGGTCAAAAGGCCTGTTATAGACAGCATAGGTTGGAGATTGGGGTGCAGAAGGCCTGTTACAGAGAGTAGTGCTTGGAGACTGGGGTGAAGAAGGATAGTTAAAGAGAGCAGAGTTCAAAGAGTGGGTTGCAAAAGGGTCTTACAAAGACAAAAGTTTGGAGACTGAGGTACCATTTGCAGAAAGCAGAGGTTGGAGACTGGGTTTCAGAAGGATCTTACAGAGAGCAGAGTTTGGACACCGAAGTGCAGATGGGCTGTTGCAGTGAGCAGAGTTTGGAGAATAGGGCGCAGAAGGACTGTTGCAGAGAGCAGAAATTGTAGTCTGAGTTGCAGAAGGACTGTTACAGAAAGCAGAGTTTAGAGACCAGGGTGCAGAAGGACTGATACAGAAAGCAGAGTTTGGAGACTGGGATCCAGAAGGACCATTACAGAGAGAAGAAGTTGGAGACTGTAGTACAGAAGGACTGTAAAAGAGAGCAGTGGTTGGAGACTGGGGTGCTGAAGGACTGTTGCAGAGACCAGACGTTGGAGACTGAGGTGCAGAAGGACTATTACAGAGAGCAGAGTTTGGAGACCTGAGTGCAGAAGGACTGATAGAGAAAGCAGAGGTTGGAGAGTGGGGTGCAGAAGGACCATAACAGAGAGAAGAGTTTGGAAACTGCAGTACAGAAGGACTGTTAAAGAGAGTAGATGATTGAGACTGGGGTGGAGAAGAACTGTTGCAGAGAGCAGATGTTGGAGACTGGGGTTCAGAAGGACTGTTGCAGAGAGCAGAGGTTTAAGACTGGTGTGCAGAAGGACTGTTGCAGAGAGCAGAGGTTGAAGAGTAAGGTGTAGAAGGACTGTTACAGAGAGCAGAGTTTGGAGAATGTGCTGCAGAAGGACTGATACAGAAAGCAGAGGTTTGAGACAGGGGTGCAGAAGGACCCTTACAGAGAACAGAGGTTGAAGGCTGCGGTACAGAAGAACTGTTGTAGAGAACAAGGTTGGAGACTGGGGTGCAGAGGAACCATTTCAGAGGGAAGACGTTGGAGACTGGGGTGCAGAAGGAATGTTACAGAGAGCAGAGTTTGGAAACTGGGGTGTAGAAAAATCTTACAGAGAGGAAAGTTTGGAGACTGGGCTGCAAAAAGACTGTTGCAGAAAGCAGTTGTTTAAGACTGAGGTGCAGAAAAACTCTTACAGGGAGCAGTGTTTGGAGACTGGTTTGCAAAAGGACTGATCCTGAGTGTAGAGTTTGGAGACTGGAGAGCAGAAGGATCTTACAGAGAGGAAAGTTTAGAGACTGTGTTGCAAAAGGATTGTTGCAGAGAGCAGACTTTGGAGACTGGGGTGCAGAAGGCCTGTTGAAGAGAGCAGTTGTTGAAGACTGAGGTGCAGAAAAAACTGTTACAGAGAGCAGTGTTTTTAGACTGAGTTTCAGAAGGACTGTTTAAGAGAGCAGTGTTTGGAGACTGGGGTGGAGAATGACCGTTACAGAGAATAGAGGTTGGAGACTGTGGTACAGAAGTACTGTTAAAGAGAGCAGAGGTTGGAGACAGATGTGCAGAATTATCTTACAGAGAGCAGAGGTTGGAGACTGGGGTGAAATAGGACTGTTGCAGAGAGCAGAAGTTGGAGAATGGGGTGCAGAAAGACTGTTGCAGAGAGAAGAGGTTGGAGACTGAGGTGCAGAAGACCTGTGACACAGAGCAGAGCTTGGAGACTGAGGTGCAGAAGGACTGTTACAGAGAGCAGAGGTTGGAGACTTGAGTTCAGAAGAACTGATAGAGAAAGCAGAGGTTGGAGAGTGGGGTGCAGAAGGACCATTACAGAGAGAAGAGTTTTGAAACTGCAGTATAGAAGGACTGTTACAGAGAGCAGAGGTTGGAGACTGGGTTGCATAAGTCTTGTAACAGAGAGCAGAGTTTGGAGACTGTTGTGCAGAAGGACAGTTACAGAGTGTAGAGTTTAAAGACTGGGTTGTAGAAGGATCTTACAGAGAGCAGAGTTGGGAGAATGATGTGCAGAAGGACTGTTACAAAAAGCAGAATTATGAAACTGGCGTGCAAAAGTGTGGTTTAAGGGAGAAGAGTTTTCAGACTGAGGTTCAGAAGGACTGTTTCAGAGAGCAAGTGTTCGAGACTGGGGTGCAGAAGGACTGTTGCAGAGAGGAGAGTTTGGACCCTGGGTTGCTGAAAGATCTTACAGAAAGCAGAATTTGGAGACTGAGGTGCAGGTGGACTGTTACAGAGAGCAGTGGTTTGAGACTGGGGTGCAGAAGGATCGTGAAGAGAGCAGAGGTTTCAGACTGAGGTCAAGAATGATGGTTACAAAGAGGAGACGTTGGAAACTGAGGTGTAGAAGGACTGTTACACATAGGAGAGTTTGGAGACTCAGGTGCAGAAGGACTGTTACAGGAAGCAGAGTTTGGAAATTGGGGTGCAGAAGGACTGTTACAGAGAGCAGAGGTTGGAGACTGCTGTATAGGACTGTTACCAAGAGCAGAGGTTGGAGACTGGAGTGCAGAAGGATTCTTACATAGAGCACACTTTGTAGACTGAGTTGCACACGGTTAGATACAGAGAACACAGGTTTGAGACTGGGGTTCAGACAGACTGATACAGAAAGCAGAGGTTGGAGACTGGGGTGTAGAAGGACCCTTACAAAGAGAACAGGTTGGAGACTGCGGTACAGAAGGACTGTTACAGAGAGCAGATCTTGGAGTCTGGGGAGCAGAAGTACTGTTTCAGAGGACAGAGGTTGGAGACTGGGGTGGAGAAATAATGTTACAAAGAGCAGAGTCTGGTAACTGGAGTGCAGAAGGATATTACAGAGAGAAGAGGTTGGAGACTGTGGTGCAGAAGGACTGTTGCAGAGAGCAGACGTTGGACACTGGGGTGTAGAAGTACTGTTGCAGAGAGCAGATATTGGAGACTGGGGTTCAGAAGGGCTGTTACTGAGAGCAGAGTTTGATGACTGGGGTGAAGAAGGACAGTTACAGAGAGCAGAGGTTGGAGACTGGGGTTCAGTTGGATCTTACAGAGGGCAGAGTTTGGAGACTGGGGTGCAAAGGACTGTTGCAGAGAGCAGATGTTTGAGACTCAGGTGGAGAAGAATTTTTGAAGAGAGAAGAGGTTGGAGACTGGAGTGCAGAAGTCCTGTTACAGAGAGCAGAGTTAAAAGACTGTTGTGCAGAACGACTGTTACAGAGTGCAAAGTTTAAAGACTGGGGTGCAGAAGGACTGTTACAGAGAGCAGTGAATGAAGATTGGGGTTCAGATGGATCTTACAGAATGCAGAGTTCGGAGACTAGGGTGAAAAGAACTGTTGCAGAGAGCAGATGTTGGAGACTTGGGTGGAGAAGAATCATTGTAGATAGAAGAGGTTGGAGACTGGAGTGCAGAAATCCTGTTACATAGAGCAGAGTTAAAAGACTGTTGTGCAGAATGACTGTTACAGAGTGCAAAGTTTAAAGACTGGGGTGCAGAAGGACTGTTACAGAGAGCAGAGGTTGAAGACTGGGGTTCAGATGGATCTTACTGAGAGCAGAGTTTGTAAACCGGAGTGCAGAAGGATCTTAAAGAGAGCAGAGGTTGGAGACTATGGTGCAGAAGGACTGTTGCAGAGAGAAGACGTTGGAGACAGGGGTCCAGAAGGATCGTTGCAAAGAGCAGAGTTTGGAGACTGGGGTTCAGAAAGACTGCTGCATAGAGCAGATGGTGGAGACTGGGGTGCAGAAGTACTGTTGCAGAGAGCATATTTTAGAGGCTGGGGTACAGAAGGACTATTACATAGAGCAGAGGTTGGAGACTGAGGTGCAGAAGGACTGTTACAGAGATAAGAGTTTGGAGACTGGGGTGCAGAAGGACTGTTACAGGAGCAGATGCTGAAGACTGGGGTTCAGATGGATCTTACACAGAGCAGAGTTAGGAGATTGGGGTGCAAAAGACTGTTGCAGAGAGCAGATGTTGGAGACTGGGGTGGAGAAGAATCGTTGCAGAGAGAAGAGGTTGGAGACTGGGGTGCAGAAGGCCTTTTATAGAGAGCAGAGGTTGGAGACTGTTGTGCAGAAGGACTGTTACAGAGAGCAGAGGTTGGAGACTGGGGTGCAGAATAACTGATATTGAAAGTAGTGTTTAGAGACTGGGGTGCAGAATGAACGTTACAGACATCAAAGTTTGGAGACTGCGGTACAGAAGAACTGTTATAGAGAGCAGAGTTTGGAGCCTGGGGTGCAGAAGCACTGTTGCAGAGAACAGAGTTTGGATACTGGGGAGCAGAAGGACTGTTGCAGAAAGCAGAGTTTAAAGACTGGGGTGGAGAAGGACTGTTGCAGGGAGCAGTGGTTGGAGACTGAGGTGCAGATGGTTCATTGCAAAGAGAAGAGGTTGGAGACTGGGGTGCAATAGGCCTGTTACAGAGAGCAGAGTTTGGAGACTGGGGTGCAGAGGGACTCTTTCTGAGAGCAGAGGTTCGAGACTGGGGTGCAGAAGAACTGATACAGAAAGCTGACGTTGGAGACTGGGGTGCCGAAGGACCGTTACAGAGAGCAGAGTTTTGAGACTGTGTTACAGAAGCACTATTACAGAGAGCAGAGGTCGGATACTAAGGTGCAGAAGGACTGAATCAGAGAACAGAGTTTGGAGACTGGGGTGCAGACAAACCGTTTCAGAGAGCAGAGGTTGGAGACTCAGGTGCAGAAGGATTTTTACAGAGAGCAGAGGTTGGATAGTGGTGTGCAAAAGGACTGATCCAGAGAGCATATGTTGGAGAATGGGGTTCAGAAGACCTGTTATAGAGAGCAGCGGTTGAAGACTTAGGTGCTGAAGGATCATTTCAGAGAGCAGATATTGGAGACTGAGGTGTAGAAGGACTGTTACTGAGAGGAGCGGTTTGAGACTGGGGTTCAGAAGGATTCTTACAGAGAGCAGAGTATTGAGACTGGGGTGTAGAAAGAGTGTTACAGAGAGAAGAGGATGGAGACTAGTGTGCAGAAGGAGTGTTACAGAGAGCAGAGTTTGTAGATTGGTGTCCAGAAGAACTGTTAAAGAGAGCATATGTTGGAGACTGAGATGCAGAAAGATTGTTACAGAGAGCAGAATTTTGAGACTGATGTTCAGAAGGACTGTTACAGAGAGCAGAGCTTGGAGACTGGTGTGTAGAAGGATCATTGCAGAGAACAGAGGTTTGAGACTGAGGTGCCGAAGGATCATTGCAGAGAGCCGAGGTTGGAGACTGAGGTACAAAAGGATCCCTACAAAGAGCAGAGGTTGAAGACTGGGGTGCAGAAGGACAGTTATAGAGAGCACAGGTTTGAGACTGGGGTTAAGAAGAAATATTGCAGAGAGCAGAGGTTGGAGACTGGGGTGCAGAAGGACTGTTGCAGAGAGCAGATTTTCTAGACTGCGGTACAGAAGGACTTTTACAGAGAGGAGAGGTTGGAGATTGGGGTGCAGAAGGATTTTTACAGAGAGCTGAAGACTGGGGAGCAGAATAACTGTTGCATAGAGCAGACGTTGGATACTGGGGTGGAGAAAGTTCGTTGCAGATAGTAGAGGTTTGAGACTGGGGTGTAGAAGGACTTTTGCAGAGAGCAGAGGTTGGTAACTGAGGTGCAGAAGGACTGTTACAGAGAGCAGAGGTTGGAGACTGGAGTGCAGAAGAACTGATACAGAAAGCAGAGTGTGAAGACTGGGTTGCAGAAGGACCGTTACACAAAGCAGAGTTTGGAGACTGCGGTACACAAGGAGTGTAAGAGAGAGCTGAGTTTGGAGACTGGGGTGCAGAAGGAGTAATGCAGAAAAAAAGAGTTTGGAGACTGGGGTGCTGAAGGACAGTTACAGAGAGCACAGATGGAGACTGGGGTGCATAAGAAATGTTGCAGAGAGCAGAAGTTGGAGACTGGGGTGAAGAAGGACCGTTTCAGAGAGCAGAATTTGGAGACTAAAGTGTGAAGAACTGTTACAGAGAGCAGAGTTTGGAGACTGGGGTGCAGTTGAACTGATACAGGAAGCAGACGTTGGAGACTGGGGTGCAAAAGGACCGTTACAGAGAGCAGATGTTGGAGACTGCGGTACAGAAGGACTGTAACAGAGAGCAGAGGTTTTAGACTGGGTGCAGAAGGACTGATGCAGAGAAAAGAGTTTGGAGAGTGGGGTGCAGAAGAATCTTTGCAGAGAGCAGAGGTTGGAGACTGAGGTGAAGAAGGATCGTTGCAGAGAGAAGAGGATGGAGACTGGTTGCAGAAGGTCTGTTATAGAGAGCAGAGTTTGGAGACTGGGGTGCAGAAGCACTGTTACAGTTAGCACGGTTTTGAGATAGGGTTTCAGAATGATCTTACAGAGATCATTTTGGAGACTGAGTTTCAGAAGAACTGTTTCAGAGAGCAACGTTTGGAAACTGGGGTCCAGAAAGACTGTTTCCAAGTGCAGAGTTTTCAAACTGATGTGCAGAAAGACTGTAGTAGAGAGCAGATATTGGATCATGGGGTGCAGAAGGACTGTTACAGAGAACAGATTTTGGAGACTGGGGTGCAGAAGAATCATTGCAGAGAGCAAAGGTTGGGGACTGGGTTGCAGAAGGCCTGTTACAGAGAGCAGAGATTGAAGACTGGTGTGCAGAAGGCCTGTTACAGAGAGCAGAGTTTGGAGACTGGGGTTTAGAAGGACTGTTACACAGAGCAGAGTTTGACGAATGGGTTTCAGAAGGATCTTACAGAGAACAGAGTTTAGAGACGGAGGTGCAGAAGGACTTTTGTAGAGCATAGGGGTTGGAGACTTAGGAGCAGAAGGACTGTTGTAGAGAGCAGAGGTTGGAGACTAGGGTCGAGAAGGATTGTTACAGAGATCAGAGTGTGGAGACTGGGGAGAAGAAGGAGTGTTACAGAGAGCAGAGTTTGGAGATTGGGGTGCAGTAGAACTGTTACCTAGAGTAGAGGTTGGAGACTGGGGTGCAGGAGGACTGTTGCAGAGAGCAAAGTTTGGAGACTGTGGTGCAGAAGGACTGTTCAAAAGACCAGAGGTTGGAAACTGGTGTGCAGAAAAACCGTTGCAGAGAGCAGAGGTTAGAACCTGGGGAGAAGAAGGATCGTTGCTGAGAACGGATGTTAGAGACTGGGGTGCAGAAGGACTGTTACAGAGAGCAGTGGTTAGAGACTGAAATGCAGAAGGACCTTTACAGATTGCAGAACTTTGAGACTGAGGTGGAGTAGGACTTTTACATAGAAGAGAGGTCGGAGACTGGGGTGCAAAAGAATTCTTACAGAGAGCAGAGTATGGAGACTGGGGTGCAGAAGGAGTTTTAAAGAGTGCAGACTTTGGAGATTTGGGTCAGAAGAACTGTTACAAACAGCAGAGGTTGGAGACTGGGGTGTAGAAGGTCTCTTACAAGGAAAAGAGATTGGAGACGTACGTGAAGAAGACAGCAGAGTTTGGACACTGATGTGCAGAAGGACAGTTACAGAGAGCAGAGCTTGGAGACTGGGGTACAGAAGGAGTGTTGCAGAAAGCAGAGTTTGGAGACTATGGTGAAGGAGGTTCCATGCAGAGAGCAGAGGTTGAAAACCGAGGTTCAGAAGGATCGCTACAGAGAGCAGAGGTTGGAGACTGGGGTGCAGCAGGACAGTTGCTGAGAGCACTTTTTGGAGACTGGGGTGTAGAAGGAGTGTTGCAGAGAGAAGAGGTTGGAGACTGCGGTGCAGAAGGACTATTGCAGAGAGCAGAGGTTGGAGACTGAGGTGAAGAAGGACTGTTATAGAGAGCAGAGGTAGGAGACTTGCGTGCAGAATAACTGATATCGAAAGTAGACTTTGGAGTCTCGGGTGCAGAAGGACAATTACAGATAGCAGAGGTTAGAGACTGCAGTATTGAAGGACTGTTACAGAGAGCAGAGTTTGGAGCCTGGGGTGTACAAAGACTTCTGCTTAGAACAGAGGTTGGAGACTGGGGTGCAGAAGGACTGTTGCAGACAGCAGAAGTTGGAGACTGAGGTGAAGAAGTATCGTTTCAGAGAGCAGAGTTTTCAGACTGAGGTGCAGAAGAACTGTTACAGAGAGCAGACGTGAAAGACTGGGGTGTACAAGGACTGTTGCAGAGAGTAGCAGTTGGAGAATGGCGTCCAGAAGGACTGTTGCCGAGAGCAGAGGTTGGAAACTGGGGTGGAGAAGAACTGCTGCAGAGAGTAGAGGTTAGAGACTGAGGTGCAGAAGGACTGTTACAGAGAGCAGATGTTGGAGAATGGGGTGCAGAAGGACTTATACAGAAAGCAGGCGTTGGTGACCTGGGTGCAGAAGGACTGTTGCAGAGAGCAGAGGTTGGAGACTGAGGTAAAGAAGGAATGTTGCAGAGAGCAGATATTGGAGACTGGGTTGCAGAAGGACTGTTGAAAAGAGCAGAGATTGCAGACTGTGCTTCAAAGGACCCTTACAGAGAAGAGAGGTTGGAGACTGCGGTACAGAAGAACTGTTGTAGAGATCAAGGTTAGAGAGTGGGGTGCAGAGAGACCATTGCAGAGAGCAAACTTTGGAGACTGGGGTGCAGAAGAAATGTTACAGAGAGCAGAGTTTGAAACTGGGGTTCACAAGGATCTTACAGAGATGAAAATTTGGAGACTGGGGTGCAGAAGGTTTGTTGCAGAGAGCAGACGTTGGAGACTGGGGTGTAGAATGATTGTTGCAGAGAGTAGATTATGGAGACTGGGGTATAGAAGGACTGTTCTAGAAAGCAGAGGTTGGAGACTTGGGTGCAGAAAGACTGTTTCAGAGAGCAGTCGTTGAAGACTGAGATCCAGAAAAACTGTTAAAGAGAGCATGTTTTGAGACTAAGGTGCAGGATTTATACTGAGAGCAGAGTTTGAAGACTGGGGTGCAGAAGGATCTTACAGAGAGCAGAGTTTGGAGACTGAGGTGCAGAAGGACTTCTCCAGAGAGCAGAGGTTGGAGATTGGAATGCAGAAGGACTGTTAGAGAGAGCAGAGTTCAGAGACTTGGGTACAGAAGGCCTGTTACAGAGAGCAGAGGATGGAGACTGAGGTGCAGAAGGACTGTTAAAGAGATAGATGTTGAATACTGAGGTGCAAAAAGACCATTGCAGAGAGTATATGTTGGAGACTGAGGTGAAGAAGGACTGTTGGGGAGTGAAGAGGTTTGAGACTTGGGTGTAAAAGGACTGTTGCAGCGAGCACAGGTTGGGGATTGGGGTGCCAAAGGACCTTTGCAGAGAGCAGAATTTGGAGACTGAGGTGCAGATGGCCTGTTACAGAGAGCAGAGGTTGGAGACTTGAGTGCAGAAGGACTGATAGAAAAAGCAGTGGATGGAGACTGGGGATCAGAAGACAGTTACAGAGAGAAGAGTTTGGAAATTGCAGTACAGAGGAACTGTTACAGAGAGCAGAGATTGGAGACTGGGGTGGAGAAGGACTGTTGCAAAGATCTGATGTTGGAGACTGGGGTGCAGAAGGACTGTTGTAGAGAGTAGTTTGAAGACTGTGGTGCAGAAGGACTATTGAAGAGAGTAGGGGTTGGAGATTGGGGTGCAGAAGACTGAGGTGAAGAAGGACTGTTGGAGACATCAGAGTTTGGAGACAGGGGTGCAGAAGGACCGTTGCAGAGAACAGAGGTTGGAGACTGAGGTGCAGAAGGATTATTACAGAGAGCAGAGGTTGGAGACTGGGGTTCAGAAGGACTGTTGCAGAATGCAGAGGTTTGAGACTGGGGTGAGGAAAATCTGTTGCAGAGAACGGAGTTTGGAGACTTAGGTGCAGAACGACCGTTGCTGAGAGCAGCGGTTGGAGACTGACTTGAAGAAGGATTTTTACAGAGAGGAGACGTTGCAGACTTAGGTGCTGAAGAACTGTTACAGAGAGCAGAGGTTGAAGACTGGGGTGCAGATGGATCTTACAGAGAGCAGAGATTAGAGACTGGGGTGCAGAAGGACTGTTATAGAGAGCAGAGATTGAAGACTTGGGTGCAAAAGGACTGTTGTAGCGAGAAGAGGATGGAGATGAGGTTCAGAAGGACTGTTACAGAGAGCAGAGTTTGGAGACTGGGGTGCAGGAGGACTCATATAGAAAGCAGAGTTTGGAGACTGTGGTGCAGAAGGATCGTTACAGAGAGCAGAATTTGGAGACTGTGGTACAGAAGGACTTTTACAGAGAGCAGAGGTTGCACACTGGGGTGCAGAAAGACTATTGCAGACAACAGAGGTTGGAGACTGAGGTGTAGAAAGACCGTTTCAGAGATCAGAGGTTGGAGACTGATGAGCAGAAGCATTGTTACAGAGAGCAGAGTTTGGAGACTGGGGTACAGAAGGACTGTTTCAGAGAGCAGAGGATGAAAACTGGGTGCAGAAGGATCTTCAAGAGAGCAGAGGCTGGAGACTGGGGTGCAAAAGAACTGTTGCAGAGTTCAGATGTCGGAGACTGGGGTGTAGAAGTATCATTGCAGAGAGAATAGGTTGGATACTGGGGTGCTGAAGGCCTGTTACATAGAGCTGAGTTTGTAGACTGGGGTGCTGGAGGCCTGTTACAGAGAGCAGAGTTTGGAGACTGGGGAGCAGGTGGACTGTTACAGAGAGCAGAGTTTGGATACTGGGTTGCAGAAGGTTCTTATATAGAGCAGAGTTTGGATACTGAGGTGCAGTAGGACTGTTACAGAGAGCAGAGGTTGGAGACTGGGGTGCAGAACGATACTTGCAGAGAGCAGAGTTTTCAGACTGAGGTGCAGAAAAACTGTTGAGAGTGCAGACGTTAAATACTGGGTTGCAGAAGGACGGTTGCAGTGAGGAGATGTTGGAGGCTGGAGTGCAGAAGGACTCTTACAGAGAGCAGAGGTTGGAGACTGAGGTGCAGAAGGACAGTTACAGACAGTAGATTTTAGAGACAGAGCTGTAGAAGGACTGTTGCAGAGAGCAGATGTTGGAGACTGAGGTGTAAAAGGACTGTTGCAGAGAGCAGAGTTTGGGGACTGGGATGAAGAAGGACTGTTTCAGAAAGCAGCGTTTGGAGACTGATGTGCAGAAAGACTGTTTCAGAGAGTATAGTTATGAGACTGGGGTGAGGAAGGACTGATACAGAAACTAGAATTTGGAAACTGGGGTGCATAAGGACCATTACACAGAGCAGAGTTTGGAGACTGCAGTACATAAGGACTGTTACAGAGAGTAGAGATTGGAGACTATTGTACAGAAAGACTGTGGCAGAGAGCAGATGGTGGACACTGTGGTTCAGAAAGACTGCTGCAGAGAGCAGAGGTTGGAGAATGGGGTGCAGAACGACTGTTCCAGATAACAGAGGTTGGAGTCTTGGGTTCAGATGGACTGTCTCAGAGAACAGAGGTTGGAGACTGGGGTGCAGAAGGCATGTTGAAAAGTGCAGAGGTGGGAGATTGGGGTGGAGAAGGAATGTTACAGAGAGCAGAGTTTGGAAACTGAGGTGCAGAAGGATCTTACTGAGAGCAGAGTTTGGAGACTGGGGTGCAGGTGGACTGTTGCAGAGAGAGGACATTGGAGACTGGGGTGCAGAAGAATCATTGCAGAGAGAACAGGTTGAAGACTGGGGTGCAGAAAGACGGTTAAAAAATGCAGAGTTTGAAGACTGCAGTACAGAAAGACTGTTACAGAGAGCAGAGGATGGAGACTGGTGAGCAAAAGGATCATTGGAGAGGGCAGAGGTTAGAGACTGGGGTGTAGAAGGATTGATCCAGAAATCAGAATTTGGAGCCTGGCTTTTACAAGGATCTTACCGAGCGCAGAGTTTGGAGATTGAGGTGCAGCAGGACTGTTAGAGAGAACAGAGTTTGGAGACTGAGGTACAGAAGGATTCTTGCAGAGAGCAGAGGTAGAGACTGTGTTGAAGAAGAATCATTACAGAGAGCAGAGGTGGGAGACTGGGGTGCAGAAGAACTTTAAAAGAGAGCACAGGTTGGAGACTGGGGTGCAGAAAAATTTTGCAGAGAGCACAGGTTGGAGACTGTGGTGCAGAAGGAGTGTTGCAGAGAGAAGAGATCGGAGACTGTGGTGCAGGAGGACTGATATAAAAAGCAGAGGTTGGAGACTGGGGTTTAGAAGGACCCTTAAAAAGAGCAGAGTTTGGAGACTAGGGTGCAGAAGGATTGTTACAGAGAGCAGAGTTTAGAGACGGGGTGGAGAAAAATCATTACACAGAGAAGAGGTTGGGGATGGGATGAAGAAGGCCTGTTACAGAAAGCAGAGGTTGGAGACTGAGGTGCACCAGGACTGTTGCAGGGAGCAGAGGTTCTAGACTGAGGTGTAGAAGGACTGTAACAGCAGAGGTTGGAGACTGGGTTGCAGAAGGACTGATACAAAAAGCACAGTTTGGAGACTGGTGTGCACAATGACAGTTACAGAGAGAAAAGGTTGGAACAGCAGTACAGAAGGACTGCTACAGAGAGCAGAGTTTGGAGACTCGGGTGGAGAAGGACGGTTACAGAGAGCATATGTTTGAGACTGGGGAGCAGAAGGACTGTTTCAGAGAGCGGAGGTTGGAGACTGAGGTGAAGAAGGACTGTTGCAGAAAACAGATGTTGGAGACTGGGGTGCATAATGATCGTTGCAGAGAGCAGAGGTTGGAGACTGCGGTATAGGACTGTTACCGAGAAAAGAGGTTGGAGACTGGGGTGCAGAAAGACTCTTACATAGAGCACAGGTTGGAGACTGAGGTGCAAAAGGATAGATACAGAGAACAGAGGTTGAAGACTGGGGTTCGGACAGACTGATACTGAAAGCAGAGTTTGGAGACTACGGTGTAGAAGGACCCTTACAAAGAGCAAAGGTTGGGGACTGCGGTACAGAAGGACTGTTACAGAGAGTAGATCTCGGAGACTGGGGAGCAGAAGGAGTTTTGCAGAGGATCGTGGTATGAGACTGGGGTTAACAAAGAATGTTGTAGAGAGCAGAGTTTGGAAACTGGAGTGCAGAAGGATCTTACAGAGAGAGAGGTTGGAGACTGTGGTACAGAAAGACTGTTGCAGAGAGCAGACATTGGAGAAGGAATCCAGAAAAATCGTTGCAGAGAGCAGAGTTTGGCGAATGGGGTGCAGAAGGACTGTTGCAGAGAGAAGATTGTAGATGCTGGGGTGCAGAAGGACTGTTACACAGAGCAGAGTTTGGAGACTGAGGTGCAGAAGGACTGTTACAGAGAGCAGAGTTGGAGACTCAGGCGCAAAAAGACTGTTGCAGAGAGCAGATGTTGGAGACTGGGGTGGAGAAAAATCGTTGAAGACAGAAGAGGTTGGAGACTGGGTTGGAGAAGGCCTGTTACAGAGAGCAGAGTTTGGAGACTGTTGTGCCAAAAAATTGTTACAGAGTGCAGAGTTTAAAGACTGGGTTTCAGAAGGATATTACAGATAGCAGAGTTGGGAGACTGAGGAGAAGAAGGACTGTTAGAGAGAGCAGATGTATGGGACTGGGGTGCAGAAGGGTCATTGCAGAGAGCAGAGTTTTAAGACTGAGGTGCAGAAAAACTGTTGCAGAGAGCAGATGTTAGAGACTGGGGTGCAGAAGGACTGTTGGAGAGAGCAGATATTTGTAAGTAGGTTGCAGAAAGACTGTTATAGAGAGCAGAGTTTGGAGACTGGGGTGCAGAAGGACTGATGCAGAGAGCAGATGTTGGAGAATGAGGTGCGGATGTTCTGTTACAGAGCAGAGGTTGGAAACTCAGGTGCAGAAAAACTATTAAAGAGTGCAGAGGTTTGATACAGGTGTGGAAAAGGATCTTACAGAGAGCAGAATTTGGATACTGTGGTACAGAAGGACTGTTGCAGAGACCAGAGGTTGGAGACTAGGGTGCAGTAGGATCATTGCAGAGAGCAGAGTTTGAAGACTGGGGTGCTGAAGTATTGTTGCAGAGAGCAGAGGTTGCAGACTGTGGTGCAGAAGGCCTTCTACAGAGAGCAGAGTTTGGAGAGTGGCGTGCAGAAGGCCTGTAAGAGAGAGAAGAGTTTGGAGACTGGGTTGCAGAAAGACTGTTATAGAGAGCAGAGTTTGGATACTGAGTTTCTGAAGGATCTTACAGAGAGCAGAGTTTGGAGACTGACGTTCAGGTGGACTGTTACAGAGAGCAGTGGTTGGAGACTGGGGTGCAGAAAGATCCTGCAGAGAACAGAGGTGTAAGACTGAGGTGCAGAACGACTGTTACTGAGAGCAGAGGTTAGAGACTGAGGTGTAGAAGGACTGTTACAGAGAGCAGAGTTTGGAGATTGATGTGCAGAAGGACTGTTACAGAAAGCAGAGGTTGGAAATTGGGGTGCAGATGGACTGTTACAGAGACCAGAGTTAGGAGACTGTGGTATAGAAAAATTCTTACAGAAAGCAGAGTTTGGAGACTGGGGTGCAGATTGAATGTTACAGAGAGCACAGGTTGGAGACTGAGGTGCAGAAGGATAGATACAAAGAGCAGATTTTTTAGACTGGGGTTCAGAATGACTGATAAAGAAAGCAGATTTTTGAGACTGGGGTGGAGAAGGACTGTTCTGGAGAGCAAAAGTTTGAGACTGCGGTACAGAAGGACTGTTACACAGAGCAGAGGTTCCGATGGACTGTTACAGAGGACAGAAGTTGGAGACTAGGGTGTCCCACCCTCACCGAAAAAAAAGGTTGGAGACTGCGATGGAGAAAAAATGTTTCAGAGAGCAGATTTTGTAAACTGGAGTGCAGAAAGATCTTACAGAGAGCAGAGGTTGGAGACTGTGGTGCAGAAGGACTGTTGCAGAGAGTAGAGGTTGGAGACTAGGGTCCGGAAGTATCGTTGCAGAGAGCAGATTTTGGAGACTGCGGTACAGAAGGGCTGTTACAGAGAGCAGATCTCGGAGACTAGGGAGCAGAAGGACTGTTGCAGAAGACAGATGTTTGAGACTCTGGTGAAGAAGGAATGTTACAGAGAGCAGAGTTTAAAAACTAGAGTGCAGAAGGATCTTACAAAGAGAAAAGGTTGGAGACTGTGTTGCAGAAGGACTGTTGCAGAGAGCAGACATTGGTAACTGGGGTCCAGAAGGATCGTTGCAGAGAGCACAGTTTTGAGACAGGGGTGCAGAAAGACTGTTCCAGAGAGTAGATGTTGGAGACTGGAGTCTAGAAGGACTGTGGCAGAGAGCAGATTTTAGAGACTAAAGTGCAGAAAGACTTACACAGAGCAGAGGTTTGAGACTGAGGTGCAGAAGTACTGTTGCAGAGATCAATGGTTGGAGACTGGGATGCAGTAGGATCATTGCAGAGAGAAGTGGTTGAAGACTGGGGTGCAGTAGGATCATTGCAGAGAGTAGTGGTTAAAGACTGGGGTGCAGAAATATCGTTGCAGAGAGCAGAGTTTGAAGACTGCCATGCAGAAGGCCTGTTACAGAGAGGAGAGGTTGGAGAGTGGGGTGCAGAAGTACTGTTATAGAGAGCAGTGTTAGGAGACTGGGTTGCTGAAAGATCTTACAAAGAGCAGAGTTTGGAATCTGAGGTGTAGGTGGACTCTTACAGAGAGCAGTGGTTGAAGACTGGGTGTAGAAGGATCATGCAGAGAGCAGAGGTCTCAGACTGAGGTACAGAAAGACTGTTATAGAGAGTAGAGTTTTGAGACTGAGGTGAAGAAGGACTGTTACAGAGAGCAGAGTTTTGAGACTGAGGTGCAGCAGGACTGTTACAGAGTGCAGAGTTTAAAGACTGGGTTGCAGAAGGATCTGAAAAGAGCAGAGTTGGGAGACAGAGGTGCAGAAGGACTGTTAAAGAGAGCAGAGGTAGGAGACTGGGGTGCAGAAAGGTCGTGGCAGAGAGCATAGTTTTCAGACTGCGGTGCAGAAGAACTGTTGCAGAGAGCAGATGTTGAAGACTGGGGTGCAGAAGGATTGTTACAGAGAGGAGAGGTTAGAGACAGGAGTGCATAAGGATCTTACAGAGAGCAGAGGTTGGAGACAAGGATGCAGAAAGACTTTTGCCGAGGGCAGAGGTTTGAGACTGCTGTGGAGAAGAATCATTGCAGAGAGAAGAGGTTTGGGACTGGGTTTCAGAAGGCCTGTTACAGAGAGAAGAGTTTTGAGACTGGGTTGCAGAATTCCTCTTAAAGAGAGCCAAGGTTGGAAACTATTGTTCAGAAGGACTGTTACAAAGAGCAGAGTTTGGAGACTGAGATGCAGAAGGGTCTTACAGAGAGCAGAGGTAGGAGACTGAGGTGCAGAATGATCGTTGCAGAGAGCAGAGTTTTCAGACTGAGTTGCAGAAGGAGTGTTGCAGAGAGCAAATGTTGGAGACTGGGGTTCAGAAGTACTGTTTCAGAGAGCAGAGTTTGGAGACTGGTGTGAATAAGGATCAGTGCAGAGAGCAGAGTTTGGAGACTAGTGTGCAGAAGGACTGTTACAGAGAGCAGAGTTTGTAGACTATGTTGGAGAAGGTTCCTACAGAGAGAAGAGGTTGGAGAATGAGGTGCAGAAGAACTGTTACAGAGAGTAGAGGTTTGAGACTGAAGTGCAGGAGGAACTTTGCAGAGTACAGAGTTTTGAGACTGAGGTGAAGAAGGATTGTTACAGAGAGCAGAGGTTTGAGACTGGGTTGCAGAAAGAGTGGTGTAGAGAGCAGAGGTTGAAGACTGGGGTGAAGAAGGACTGTTGCAGAGAGTAGACTTTGGAGACTGTGGTACAGAAGGACTGTGACAGAGAGCAGAGGTTGGAGACAGGGGTGCAGAAGGATCTTACAAAGAGCAGAATTTGTAGATGAGGTACAGAAGGACTCTTGCAGAGATCAGAAGTTGGAGACTGGGGTGCAGTAGGATCATTGCAAAGAGCAGATGTTGGAGACTAGCATGCAGAAGGCCCACTATAGAAAGCAGAGTTTTGAGACTGGCTGCAGAAGGCCTGATACAGAGAGAAGAGTTTGGAGACTGGGGTGCAGAAGGACTTTTACAGAGAGCACAGTTTGGAGACTCTTTGGCTGAAGGAACTTACAGAGAGCAGATGTTGGAGACTGAGGTGCACGTGGACTGTTACAGAGAGCAGTGGTTGGAGACTGGGGTGCAAAAGAATCTGGAGAGCAGAGGTGTCAGACTGAGGTGCAGAAGGACTGTTACAGAGAGCAGAGGTTGGAGACTGAGTTGTAGAAAGACTGTTATAGAGAGCAGAGTTTAGACATTGAGTAGCAAAAGGACTGTTACAGAAAGCAGAGGTTGGAAATTGGGGTGCAGAAGGACAGTTACAGAGAGCAGAGGTTTGAGACTGGAGTGCAGAAGGACTGTTACAGAAAGCACAGGTTGGAGACTGAGGTGTAGACGGATAGATACAGAGAGCAGAGGTTGGAGACTGGGGTTCAGAAGGACTGATTAAAAAAGTAGAGGGTGGAGACTAGGTTGTAGAAAGATCGTTACAGAGAACAGAGTTTGGAGCCTGCGGTACATAAGGAGTGTTACAGAGAGCAGATGTTGGAGACTGAAGAGCAGAAGGAGTGTTACAGAGGACAGATGTTGGAGACTGGGGTGCCGCAGGACCCTTGCAGAAAGCAGAGGTTGGAGACTGCAGTGGAGAAGGAATGTTAGAGAGAGCAGATTTTGGAAACTGGAGACCAGAAAAATCTTACAAAGAGCAGATTTTAGAGACTGTGTTGCAGAAGGACTGTTGTAGAAATCAGAGGTTGGAGACTGAGGTTCAGAAGGACTGTTACAGAGAGCAGCGGTTGGAGACTGGAGAGCAGAAGGACTGCTGCCGAAGGCAGAGGTTGGAGACTGAGGTGCAGAAGGACTCGTAGAGAGAGCAGATGTTGGAGACTGGGGTGAAAAAGGACTGATGCAGAAAGCAGAGATTGGATTATGGGGTGCAGAAAGACCGTTACAGAGAGCAGAGGTTAGAGACTGCAGTACAGAAGGACTGTTGCAGAGAGCAGAATTTGGAGACTGGGGTGCAGAAGGACTGTTGCTTAGAGTAGATGTTGGAGACTGAGGTGCAGAAGTCCTTTTATATAGACCAGAAGTTGGAGACTGGGGTGCAGAAGGATCGTTGCAAGGAGCAGAGCTTGAAGACAGGGGTGCAGAACGATCTTACAGAGAGAAGTAATTGGAGACTGAGGTGCAGAAGGAGTTTAGCAGAGATCAGAGGTTGGAGACTGGCGTGCAGTAGGATCATTGCAGAGAGCAGAGGTTGGAGACTGGTGTGCAGAAGGGTCGTTCCAAAGAGCAGAGGTTGGAGACTGGGGTGCAGAAGGCCTGCTACAGAGAGCAGAGTTTGGAGACTGGGTTGCTGAAAGATCTTACAGGAGCAGAGGTTGGAGACTGAGGTGCAGGTGGACTGTTACAGAGAGTAGTGGTTGGAGACTGGGTTGCTGAAGGATCTTACAGAGAGAAAAAGTTGGAGACTGAGGTGTAGAAAAAACTGTTACAGACAGCAGAGATTGTAGACTGAGGTGCAGAAAGACTGTTACTGTAAGCAGAGGTTGGAAATTGGGGTGCAGAAGGACCGTTACAGAGACCAGGATTTGGAGACTGTGGTATAGAAAATCTGTTACAGAGAGCAGAGGTTGGAGACTGAGGTGCAGAAGAAATATTACAGAGAGAACAGGTTTTAGACTGAGGTGTAGAAGTATATATACAGAGAACAGAGGTTTGAGACCTGGGTTTCAGAAGGACTGATACAGAAAGCAGAGTTTGGAAACTGGGTTGCAGAAGGACCGTTATGGAGAGCAGAAGGTAGATACTGAGTTTCAGAAGGACTGTTTCAGAGAGCATATGTTGGAGACTGGGGAGCAGAAGAACTGTTGCAGAGGACAGAGTTTGGAGACTGGGGTGCTTCAGGACACTTGCAGAAAGCAGAGGTTAAAGACTAGGTTGGAGAAGGAATGTTACAGAGTGTAGAGTTTGGAAACGGGAGTGCAGAAGAATCTTACAGAGTGCAGAGTTTGGGAGACTGTGGTGCAGAAGGACTGTTGCAGAGAGCAGAGGCTTTTTCCTGCGGTGCAGAAGACGGTTACAAAAATTACAGGTTGGAGACTGGGGTGCAGAAGGATAGATACAGAGCGCAGAGGTTGGAGACTGGGTTCAGAAGGACTGATATAAAGAGTAGAGGTTAAAGACCATTACAAAGAGCAGAGGTTGAAGACTTCGTACAGAAGGACTGTTACAGAGAGCAGATGTTGGAGACTGGGAAGCAGAAGGACTGTTACAGAGGACAGAGGTTGGAGACTGGGGTGCCGCAGGACCTTTGAAGAAAGCAGAGGTTACAGACTGCGGTGGAGAAGGAATGCTAGAGACAGCAGATTTTGGACACTGGTGTGCAGAAAGATCTTACAGAGAGCAGAGGTTGGAAACTGGGGTGCAGAAGGACTGTTGCAGAGAGCACACGTTGGAGCCTTGGTTCCAGAAGGATCGTTGCACAGAGCAGAATTTGGAGACTGAAGTTAGAAGGACTGTTGCTGAGAGCAGATGTTGGAGAATGGGGTACAAAGGACTGTTGCAGAGAGCAGAGGTTGGAGAATGGGGTGCAGAAAGATTGTTGCAGAGAGCAGAGGTTGAAAACTGAGGTGCAGAAGGACTGTTAGGAGAGCAGAAGTTGGAGACTGGGGTGCAGAAGGACGGATACAGAGAGCAGAGGTTGGAGACTGGGGTGCAGAAGGAAGGTTACAGATAGCAGAGGTTGGAGACTGGGGTGCAGAAGGACTGTTGCAGAGAGCAGAGTTTGTCGACTGTGGTGCAAAAGGACTGTTTCAGAGAGCAGTGGTTTGAGACTGGTGTGGAGAAGAATCGTTTCAGAGAGAAGAATTTGGAGACTTGGGTGAGATGGTCTGTTACAGAGAACAGTGCTTGGGGACTGGGTTGATGAAGGATCTTACAGAGAGCAGAGGTTGGAGACTTAGGTGCAGGGGGACTGTTACTGAGAGCAGTGGTTGGAGACTGGGGTGCAATAGGATCATTGCAGAGAGCAGAGGTTGAAGACTGGGAGCAGAAGTCCCGTTACGGAGAGCAGAGGTTGGAGACTGCAGTAGAGAAGGACTGTAACACAGAGCAGAGGTTGGAGACTGTTGTGCAGAAGGACGGTTACAGAGTGCAGAGTTTAAAGACTGGGTTGCAGAAGGATCTTACAGAGAGCAGAATTGGGAGTCTGAGGTGCAGAAGTATGTTACAGACAGCAGGAGGTAGAAGACAGGGTGCAGAAGGTTCGTTGCAGACATCAGAGTTTTAGACTGAGGTTCAGAAGGACTGTTGCAGAGAGCAGATTTTGGGACTGGGGTGCAGAAGGACTGTTGGAGAGAGCAGAGGTTGGACACTGGTTTGAAGAAAGACTGTTACAGAGAGCAGAGTTTGGAGACTGGGTTTTAGAAGGATCCTAAAGAGAGCAGAGTTTAGAGACTGAAGTGCAGAAGGACTGTTACAGAGAGTAACGGTTGGACACTGAGGTCCAGTAGGACCCTTCAGAGAAGAGAGTTTGGAGACTGAGGTGCAGAAGGATTGTTACAGAGATCAGAGTTTGGAGAAGGGTGCAGAAGGTCTGTTGCATAGAGCAGAGGTGGGAGACTGGAGTGCAAAAGCACTGTTGCAGACAGCAGAGGTTGGAGACTGGGGTGCAGAAAGACTGTTTCCGAGAGCAGAGGTTAGAGACTGAGGTGCAGAAGGAATCTTAGAGAGAGCATATGTGCAGGAGGACTGATGCAGAAAGCAGAGATTGGATTCTGGGGTGCAGAAAGACCGTTACAGAGAGCAGAGTTTAGAGACTGCAGTACAGAAGGACTGTTTCAGAGATCAGAGTTTGGAGACTTGGGTTCAGAAGGACTGTTGCAGAGAGTAGATTTTTGAGACTGAGGTTCAGAAGTCCAGTTACATAGAGCAGAGGTTGGAGACTGGGGTGCAGGAAGATTGTTGCAAAAAGCAGACCTTTGAGACAGGGGTGCAGAAGGATCTTACAGAGAGAAGTAATCGGAGACTCAGGTGAAGAAGGAGTGTTGCAAAGATCAGAGGTTGGAGACTAGCGTGCAGTAGGATCATTGCAGAGAGCAGAGGTTGGAGTTTCGTGTTCACAAGCATCGTTGCAGAGAGCAGAGGTTGGAGACTGGGGTGCAGAAGGCCTGCTACAGAGAGCAGAGTTTGGAGACTGGCGTGCAGAAGGCTTGTTATAGAGAGGAGAGCTTGGACACTCTGGTGCAGAAGGACTGTTATAGAGATCAGAGTTTAGAGACTGGGTTACTGAAGGATCTTATAGAGGGAAGAGGTTGTAGACTGAGGTGCAGGTGGACTGTTACAGAGAGCAGTGGTTGGAGACTAGGGTGCAGAGGATCGTTCAGAGAGGAGAAGATTCAGACTTAGGTTCAGAAGGACGGTTACAGAGAGCAGAGGTTGGAGACTGAGTTGTAAAAGGACTGTTACAGAGAGAAGCTTTTGAAGACTCAGGTGCAGAAGGACTGTTACAGGTAGCAGAGTTTGGAAATTGGGGTGCAGAAGGACCGTTAAAGAGAGCAGAGGTTGGAGACTGCGGTATAGGACTGTTACCGAGAGCAGATGTTGGAGACTGGGGTGCAGGAGGACTGATGCAGAAAGCAGAGATTGGATTCTTGGGTGCAGAAAGACTGTTACAGAGAGCGGATGTTGGAGACTGCAGTACAGAAGGACTGTTGCAGAGAGCAATGTTGGGAGACTGGTGTGCAGAAGAACTCTTACATAGAGCACACCTTGGAGACTGATGTGCAGTAGGATAGATACAGAGAACAGAGTTTGGAGACTGGGTTAAAATTGACTGATACAGAAAAAAGAGTTTGGAGACTGGGGTGTCGAAGGACTGTTACAGAGAGCAGATATCGGAGACTGAGGAGCTGAATGACTGTTGCAGAGGAAAGAGGTTAGAGACTGGTGTGGAGATGGAATGTTACAGAGAGCAGAGTTTGGAAACTGGAGTGCAGAAGAATCTTAAAAGAGCAGAGGTTGGAGACTGTGGTCCAGAATGACTGTTGCCGTAAGCAGACATTGGATCCTGGTGTCCAGAAGGATCGTTGCAGAGAGCAGAGTTTAGAGACTAGGGTGCAGAAGGACTGTTGCAGAGA
>NW_027524243.1:0-34410 GCF_052094955.1 Ictidomys tridecemlineatus | reverse complement strand
CACTTTGTTTTCTCCTATAGTGATACATGTATTTGGAACTCTAAATCAAACAGGGTTTGTGCTAGCTCTTTGAAACTTGACACCATAAAGCAGTTTCAATTTCTATCTCTATGGTTTGTTTGCTGTTGATGTAGCCCTAAGCAGAGACTGGCGAGAATCACTTTCATGGAAAGGGCCTGCCAAGCTTCCAAAAAACTACGAATTTCCTGAAATCTCAGCACACACTTTTTCACCCAATCTTGATGAAACTTTCAGGTAATGATCAGTACACCAATCCCACTTGGATCGCCAAATTTCGTTCTTCTAGGTGAAACCGTTCGTTGGCAGTAACCGGTTTCATTTTGAGGTTTCACTCTGTTTTCTCCTATAGGGATACATGTATTTGGAACTCTAAATCAAACACGGTTTGTGCTAGCTCTTTGAAACTTGACACCATAAAGCAGTTTCAAGTTCTATTTCTATGGTTTGTTTGCTGTTGATGTAGCCCTAAGCAGAGACTGGCGAGAATCACTTTCATGGAAAGGGCCTGCCAAGCTTCCAAAAAACTACGAGTTGCCTGAAATCTCAGCACACACTTTTTCACCCAATCTTGATGAAACTTTCAGGTAATGATCACTACACCAATCCCACTTGGCTCGCCAAATTTCGTTCATCTAGGTGAAACCGTTCGTTGGCAGTAACCGGTTTCATTTTGAGGTTTCACTCTGTTTTCTTCTATAGGGATACATGTATTTGGAACTCTACATCAAACACGGTTTGTGCTAGCTCTTTGAAACTTGACACCATAAAGCAGTTTAGAGTTCTATCTCTATGGTTTGTTGCTGTTGATGTAGCTCTAAGCAGAGACTGGCGAGAATCACTTTCATGGAAAGGGCCTGCCAAGCTTCCAAAAAACTACGAGTTGCCTGAAATCTCAGCACACACTTTTTCACCCAATCTTGATGAATCTTTCAGGTAATGATCAGGACACCAATCCCACTTGGCTCGCCAAATTTCGTTCTTCTAGGTGAAACCGTTCGTTGGTAGTAACCGGTTTCATTTTGAGGTTTCACTCTGTTTTCTCCTATACGGATACCTGTATTTGGAACTGTAAATCAAACACGGTTTGTGCTAGCTCTTTGAAACTTGACACCATAAAGCAGTTTCAAGTTCTATCTCTATGGTTTGTTTGCTGTTGATGTAGCCCTAAGCAGAGACTGGTGAGAATCACTTTCATGGAAAGGGCCTGCCAAGCTTCCAAAAAACTACGAGTTGCCTGAAATCTCAGCACACACTTTTTCACCCAATCTTGATGAAACTTTCAGGTAATGATCACTACACCAATCCCACTTGGCTCGCCAATTTCGTTCTTCTAGGTGAAACCGTTCATTGGCAGTAACCGGTTTCATTTTGAGGTTTCACTCTGTTTTCTCCTATAGGGATACATGTATTTGGAACTCTACATCAAACACGGTTTGTGCTAGCTCTTTGAAACTTGAAACCATAAAGCAGTTTCAAGTTCTATCTCTATGGTTTGTTTGCTGTTGATGTAGCCCTAAGCAGAGACTGGCGAGAATCACTTTCATGGAAAGGGCCTGCCAAGCTTCCAAAAAACTACGAGTTGCCTGAAATCTCAGCACACCCTTTTTCACCAAATCTTGATGAAACTTTCAGGTAATGATCAGTACACCAATCCCACTTGGCTCGCCAAATTTCGTTCTTCTAGGTGAAACCGTTCCTTGGCAGTAACCGGTTTCATTTTGAGGTTTCACTCTGTTTTCTCCTATAGGGATACATGTATTTGGAACTCTACATCAAACACGGTTTGTGCTAGCTCTTTGAAAGTTGACACCATAAAGCAGTTTCAAGTTCTGTCTCTATGGTTTGTTTGCTGTTGATGTAGCCCTAAGCAGAGACTGGCGAGAATCACTTTCATGGAAAGGGCCTGCCAAGCTTCCAAAAAACTACGAGTTGCCTGAAATCTCAGCACACACTTTTTCACCCAATCTTGATGAAACTTTCAGGTAATGATCAGTACACCAATCCCACTTGGCTCGCCAAATTTCGTTCTTCTAGGTGAAACCGTTCGTTGGCAGTAACCGGTTTCATTTTGAGGTTTCACTCTGTTTTCTCCTATAGGGATACATGTATTTGGAACTCTACATCAAACACGGTTTGTGCTAGCTCTTTGAAACTTGACACCATAAAGCAGTTTCAAGTTCTATCTCTATGGTTTGTTTACTGTTGATGTAGCCCTAAGCAGAGACTGGCGAGAATCACTTTCATGGAAAGGGCCTGCCAAGCTTCCAAAAAACTACGAGTTGCCTGAAATCTCAGCACACACTTTTTCACCCAATCTTGATGAAACTTTCAAGTAATGATCAGTACACCAATCCCACTTGGCTCGCCAAATCTCGTTCTTCTAGGTGAAACCGTTCGTTGGCAGTAACCGGTTTCATTTTGAGGTTTCACTCTGTTTTCTCCTATAGGGATACATGTATTTGGAACTCTACATCAAACACGGTTTGTGCTAGCTGTTTGATACTTGACACCATAAAGCAGTTTCAAGTTCTATCTCTATGGTTTGTTTGCTGTTGATGTAGCCCTAAGCAGAGACTGGCGAGAATCACTTTCATGGAAAGGGCCTGCCAAGCTTCCAAAAAACTACGAGTTGCCTGAAATCTCAGCACACACTTTTTCACCCAATCTTGATGAAACTTTCAGGTAATGATCAGTACACCAATCCCACTTGGCTTGCCAAATTTCGTTCTTCTAGGTGAAACCGTTCGTTGGCAGTAACCGGTTTCATTTTGAGGTTTCACTCTGTTTTCTCCTATAGGGATACATGTATTTGGAACTCTACATCAAACACGGTTTGTGCTAGCTCTTTGAAACTTGACACCATAAAGCAGTTTCAAGTTCTATCTCTATGGTTTGTTTGCTGTTGATGTAGCCCTAAGCAGAGACTGGCGAGAATCACTTTCATGGAAAGGGCCTGCCAAGCTTCCAAAAAACTACGAGTTGCCTGAAATCTCATCACACACTTTTTCACCCAATCTTGATGAAAGTTTCAGGTAATGATCACTACACCAATCCCACTTGGCTCGCCAAATTTCGTTCTTCTAGGTGAAACCGTTCGTTGGCAGTAACCGGTTTCATTTTGAGGTTTCACTCTGTTTTCTCCTATAGGGATACATGTATTTGGAACTCTACATCAAACACGGTTTGTGCTAGCTCTTGAAACTTGACACCATAAAGCAGTTTCAAGTTCTATCTCTATGGTTTGTTTGCTGTTGATGTAGCCCTAAGCAGAGACTGGCGAGAATCACTTTCATGGAAAGGACCTTCCAAGCTTCCAAAAAACTACGAGTTGCCTGAAATCTCAGCACACACTTTTTCACCCAATCTTGATGAAACTTTCAGGTAATGATCAGTACACCAATCCACTTGGCTCGCCAAATTTCGTTCTTCTAGGTGAAACCGTTCGTTGGCAGTAACCGGTTTCATTTTGAGGTTTCACTCTGTTTTCTCCTATAGGGATACATGTATTTGGAACTCTAAATCAAACACGGTTTGTGCTAGCTCTTTGAAACTTGACACCATAAAGCAGTTTCAAGTTCTATCTCTATGGTTTGTTTGCTGTTGATGTAGCCCTAAGCAGAGACTGGCGAGAATCACTTTCATGGAAAGGGCCTGCCAAGCTTCCAAAAAACTACGAGTTGCCTGAAATCTCAGCACACACTTTTAACCAAATCTTGATGAAACTTTCAGGTAATGATCAGTACACCAATCCCACTTGGCTCGCCAAATCTTGTTCTTCTAGGTGAAACCGTTCGTTGGCAGTAACCGGTTTCATTTTGAGGTTTCACTCTGTTTTCTCCTATAGGGATACATGTATTTGGAACTCTAAATCAAACACGGTTTGTGCTAGCTCTTTGAAACTTGACACCATAAAGCAGTTTCAAGTTCTATCTCTATGGTTTGTTTGCTGTTGATGTAGCCCTAAGCAGAGACTGGCGAGAATCACTTTCATGGAAAGGGCCTGCCAAGCTTCCAAAAAACTACGAGTTGCCTGAAATCTCAGCACACACTTTTTCACCCAATCTTGATGAAACTTTCAGGTAATGATCAGTACACCAATCCCACTTGGCTCGCCAAATTTCGTTCTTCTAGGTGAAACCGTTCGTTGGCAGTAACCGGTTTCATGTTGAGGTTTCACTTTGTTTTCTCCTATAGTGATACATGTATTTGGAACTCTAAATCAAACAGGGTTTGTGCTAGCTCTTTGAAACTTGACACCATAAAGCAGTTTCAATTTCTATCTCTATGGTTTGTTTGCTGTTGATGTAGCCCTAAGCAGAGACTGGCGAGAATCACTTTCATGGAAAGGGCCTGCCAAGCTTCCAAAAAACTACGAATTTCCTGAAATCTCAGCACACACTTTTTCACCCAATCTTGATGAAACTTTCAGGTAATGATCAGTACACCAATCCCACTTGGATCGCCAAATTTCGTTCTTCTAGGTGAAACCGTTCGTTGGCAGTAACCGGTTTCATTTTGAGGTTTCACTCTGTTTTCTCCTATAGGGATACATGTATTTGGAACTCTAAATCAAACACGGTTTGTGCTAGCTCTTTGAAACTTGACACCATAAAGCAGTTTCAAGTTCTATTTCTATGGTTTGTTTGCTGTTGATGTAGCCCTAAGCAGAGACTGGCGAGAATCACTTTCATGGAAAGGGCCTGCCAAGCTTCCAAAAAACTACGAGTTGCCTGAAATCTCAGCACACACTTTTTCACCCAATCTTGATGAAACTTTCAGGTAATGATCACTACACCAATCCCACTTGGCTCGCCAAATTTCGTTCATCTAGGTGAAACCGTTCGTTGGCAGTAACCGGTTTCATTTTGAGGTTTCACTCTGTTTTCTTCTATAGGGATACATGTATTTGGAACTCTACATCAAACACGGTTTGTGCTAGCTCTTTGAAACTTGACACCATAAAGCAGTTTAGAGTTCTATCTCTATGGTTTGTTTGCTGTTGATGTAGCTCTAAGCAGAGACTGGCGAGAATCACTTTCATGGAAAGGGCCTGCCAAGCTTCCAAAAAACTACGAGTTGCCTGAAATCTCAGCACACACTTTTTCACCCAATCTTGATGAATCTTTCAGGTAATGATCAGGACACCAATCCCACTTGGCTCGCCAAATTTCGTTCTTCTAGGTGAAACCGTTCGTTGGTAGTAACCGGTTTCATTTTGAGGTTTCACTCTGTTTTCTCCTATACGGATACCTGTATTTGGAACTGTAAATCAAACACGGTTTGTGCTAGCTCTTTGAAACTTGACACCATAAAGCAGTTTCAAGTTCTATCTCTATGGTTTGTTTGCTGTTGATGTAGCCCTAAGCAGAGACTGGTGAGAATCACTTTCATGGAAAGGGCCTGCCAAGCTTCCAAAAAACTACGAGTTGCCTGAAATCTCAGCACACACTTTTTCACCCAATCTTGATGAAACTTTCAGGTAATGATCACTACACCAATCCCACTTGGCTCGCCAAATTTCGTTCTTCTAGGTGAAACCGTTCATTGGCAGTAACCGGTTTCATTTTGAGGTTTCACTCTGTTTTCTCCTATAGGGATACATGTATTTGGAACTCTACATCAAACACGGTTTGTGCTAGCTCTTTGAAACTTGAAACCATAAAGCAGTTTCAAGTTCTATCTCTATGGTTTGTTTGCTGTTGATGTAGCCCTAAGCAGAGACTGGCGAGAATCACTTTCATGGAAAGGGCCTGCCAAGCTTCCAAAAAACTACGAGTTGCCTGAAATCTCAGCACACCCTTTTTCACCAAATCTTGATGAAACTTTCAGGTAATGATCAGTACACCAATCCCACTTGGCTCGCCAAATTTCGTTCTTCTAGGTGAAACCGTTCCTTGGCAGTAACCGGTTTCATTTTGAGGTTTCACTCTGTTTTCTCCTATAGGGATACATGTATTTGGAACTCTACATCAAACACGGTTTGTGCTAGCTCTTTGAAAGTTGACACCATAAAGCAGTTTCAAGTTCTGTCTCTATGGTTTGTTTGCTGTTGATGTAGCCCTAAGCAGAGACTGGCGAGAATCACTTTCATGGAAAGGGCCTGCCAAGCTTCCAAAAAACTACGAGTTGCCTGAAATCTCAGCACACACTTTTTCACCCAATCTTGATGAAACTTTCAGGTAATGATCAGTACACCAATCCCACTTGGCTCGCCAAATTTCGTTCTTCTAGGTGAAACCGTTCGTTGGCAGTAACCGGTTTCATTTTGAGGTTTCACTCTGTTTTCTCCTATAGGGATACATGTATTTGGAACTCTACATCAAACACGGTTTGTGCTAGCTCTTTGAAACTTGACACCATAAAGCAGTTTCAAGTTCTATCTCTATGGTTTGTTTACTGTTGATGTAGCCCTAAGCAGAGACTGGCGAGAATCACTTTCATGGAAAGGGCCTGCCAAGCTTCCAAAAAACTACGAGTTGCCTGAAATCTCAGCACACACTTTTTCACCCAATCTTGATGAAACTTTCAAGTAATGATCAGTACACCAATCCCACTTGGCTCGCCAAATCTCGTTCTTCTAGGTGAAACCGTTCGTTGGCAGTAACCGGTTTCATTTTGAGGTTTCACTCTGTTTTCTCCTATAGGGATACATGTATTTGGAACTCTACATCAAACACGGTTTGTGCTAGCTGTTTGATACTTGACACCATAAAGCAGTTTCAAGTTCTATCTCTATGGTTTGTTTGCTGTTGATGTAGCCCTAAGCAGAGACTGGCGAGAATCACTTTCATGGAAAGGGCCTGCCAAGCTTCCAAAAAACTACGAGTTGCCTGAAATCTCAGCACACACTTTTTCACCCAATCTTGATGAAACTTTCAGGTAATGATCAGTACACCAATCCCACTTGGCTTGCCAAATTTCGTTCTTCTAGGTGAAACCGTTCGTTGGCAGTAACCGGTTTCATTTTGAGGTTTCACTCTGTTTTCTCCTATAGGGATACATGTATTTGGAACTCTACATCAAACACGGTTTGTGCTAGCTCTTTGAAACTTGACACCATAAAGCAGTTTCAAGTTCTATCTCTATGGTTTGTTTGCTGTTGATGTAGCCCTAAGCAGAGACTGGCGAGAATCACTTTCATGGAAAGGGCCTGCCAAGCTTCCAAAAAACTACGAGTTGCCTGAAATCTCATCACACACTTTTTCACCCAATCTTGATGAAAGTTTCAGGTAATGATCACTACACCAATCCCACTTGGCTCGCCAAATTTCGTTCTTCTAGGTGAAACCGTTCGTTGGCAGTAACCGGTTTCATTTTGAGGTTTCACTCTGTTTTCTCCTATAGGGATACATGTATTTGGAACTCTACATCAAACACGGTTTGTGCTAGCTCTTTGAAACTTGACACCATAAAGCAGTTTCAAGTTCTATCTCTATGGTTTGTTTGCTGTTGATGTAGCCCTAAGCAGAGACTGGCGAGAATCACTTTCATGGAAAGGACCTTCCAAGCTTCCAAAAAACTACGAGTTGCCTGAAATCTCAGCACACACTTTTTCACCCAATCTTGATGAAACTTTCAGGTAATGATCAGTACACCAATCCCACTTGGCTCGCCAAATTTCGTTCTTCTAGGTGAAACCGTTCGTTGGCAGTAACCGGTTTCATTTTGAGGTTTCACTCTGTTTTCTCCTATAGGGATACATGTATTTGGAACTCTAAATCAAACACGGTTTGTGCTAGCTCTTTGAAACTTGACACCATAAAGCAGTTTCAAGTTCTATCTCTATGGTTTGTTTGCTGTTGATGTAGCCCTAAGCAGAGACTGGCGAGAATCACTTTCATGGAAAGGGCCTGCCAAGCTTCCAAAAAACTACGAGTTGCCTGAAATCTCAGCACACACTTTTAACCAAATCTTGATGAAACTTTCAGGTAATGATCAGTACACCAATCCCACTTGGCTCGCCAAATCTTGTTCTTCTAGGTGAAACCGTTCGTTGGCAGTAACCGGTTTCATTTTGAGGTTTCACTCTGTTTTCTCCTATAGGGATACATGTATTTGGAACTCTAAATCAAACACGGTTTGTGCTAGCTCTTTGAAACTTGACACCATAAAGCAGTTTCAAGTTCTATCTCTATGGTTTGTTTGCTGTTGATGTAGCCCTAAGCAGAGACTGGCGAGAATCACTTTCATGGAAAGGGCCTGCCAAGCTTCCAAAAAACTACGAGTTGCCTGAAATCTCAGCACACACTTTTTCACCAAATCTTGATGAAACTTTCAGGTAATGATCAGTACACCAATCCCACTTGGCTCGCCAAATTTCGTTCTTCTAGGTGAAACCGTTCGTTGGCAGTAACCGGTTTCATGTTGAGGTTTCACTTTGTTTTCTCCTATAGTGATACATGTATTTGGAACTCTAAATCAAACAGGGTTTGTGCTAGCTCTTTGAAACTTGACACCATAAAGCAGTTTCAATTTCTATCTCTATGGTTTGTTTGCTGTTGATGTAGCCCTAAGCAGAGACTGGCGAGAATCACTTTCATGGAAAGGGCCTGCCAAGCTTCCAAAAAACTACGAATTTCCTGAAATCTCAGCACACCCTTTTTCACCCAATCTTGATGAAACTTTCAGGTAATGATCAGTACACCAATCCCACTTGGATCGCCAAATTTCGTTCTTCTAGGTGAAACCGTTCGTTGGCAGTAACCGGTTTCATTTTGAGGTTTCACTCTGTTTTCTCCTATAGGGATACATGTATTTGGAACTCTAAATCAAACACGGTTTGTGCTAGCTCTTTGAAACTTGACACCATAAAGCAGTTTCAAGTTCTATTTCTATGGTTTGTTTGCTGTTGATGTAGCCCTAAGCAGAGACTGGCGAGAATCACTTTCATGGAAAGGGCCTGCCAAGCTTCCAAAAAACTACGAGTTGCCGGAAATCTCAGCACACACTTTTTCACCCAATCTTGATGAAACTTTCAGGTAATGATCACTACACCAATCCCACTTGGCTCGCCAAATTTCGTTCATCTAGGTGAAACCGTTCGTTGGCAGTAACCGGTTTCATTTTGAGGTTTCACTCTGTTTTCTTCTATAGGGATACATGTATTTGGAACTCTACATCAAACACGGTTTGTGCTAGCTCTTTGAAACTTGACACCATAAAGCAGTTTAGAGTTCTATCTCTATGGTTTGTTTGCTGTTGATGTAGCCCTAAGCAGAGACTGGCGAGAATCACTTTCATGGAAAGGGCCTGCCAAGCTTCCAAAAACTACGAGTTGCCTGAAATCTCAGCACACACTTTTTCACCCAATCTTGATGAATCTTTCAGGTAATGATCAGGACACCAATCCCACTTGGCTCGCCAAATTTCGTTCTTCTAGGTGAAACCGTTCGTTGGTAGTAACCGGTTTCATTTTGAGGTTTCACTCTGTTTTCTCCTATACGGATACCTGTATTTGGAACTGTAAATCAAACACGGTTTGTGCTAGCTCTTTGAAACTTGACACCATAAAGCAGTTTCAAGTTCTATCTCTATGGTTTGTTTGCTGTTGATGTAGCCCTAAGCAGAGACTGGTGAGAATCACTTTCATGGAAAGGGCCTGCCAAGCTTCCAAAAACTACGAGTTGCCTGAAATCTCAGCACACACTTTTTCACCCAATCTTGATGAAACTTTCAGGTAATGATCACTACACCAATCCCACTTGGCTCGCCAAATTTCGTTCTTCTAGGTGAAACCGTTCATTGGCAGTAACCGGTTTCATTTTGAGGTTTCACTCTGTTTTCTCCTATAGGGATACATGTATTTGGAACTCTACATCAAACACGGTTTGTGCTAGCTCTTTGAAACTTGAAACCATAAAGCAGTTTCAAGTTCTATCTCTATGGTTTGTTTGCTGTTGATGTAGCCCTAAGCAGAGACTGGCGAGAATCACTTTCATGGAAAGGGCCTGCCAAGCTTCCAAAAAACTACGAGTTGCCTGAAATCTCAGCACACCCTTTTTCACCAAATCTTGATGAAACTTTCAGGTAATGATCAGTACACCAATCCCACTTGGCTCGCCAAATTTCGTTCTTCTAGGTGAAACCGTTCCTTGGCAGTAACCGGTTTCATTTTGAGGTTTCACTCTGTTTTCTCCTATAGGGATACATGTATTTGGAACTCTACATCAAACACGGTTTGTGCTAGCTCTTTGAAAGTTGACACCATAAAGCAGTTTCAAGTTCTGTCTCTATGGTTTGTTTGCTGTTGATGTAGCCCTAAGCAGAGACTGGCGAGAATCACTTTCATGGAAAGGGCCTGCCAAGCTTCCAAAAAACTACGAGTTGCCTGAAATCTCAGCACACACTTTTTCACCCAATCTTGATGAAACTTTCAGGTAATGATCAGTACACCAATCCCACTTGGCTCGCCAAATTTCGTTCTTCTAGGTGAAACCGTTCGTTGGCAGTAACCGGTTTCATTTTGAGGTTTCACTCTGTTTTCTCCTATAGGGATACATGTATTTGGAACTCTACATCAAACACGGTTTGTGCTAGCTCTTTGAAACTTGACACCATAAAGCAGTTTCAAGTTCTATCTCTATGGTTTGTTTACTGTTGATGTAGCCCTAAGCAGAGACTGGCGAGAATCACTTTCATGGAAAGAACCTGCCAAGCTTCCAAAAAACTACGAGTTGCCTGAAATCTCAGCACACACTTTTTCACCCAATCTTGATGAAACTTTCAGGTAATGATCAGTAAACCAATCCCACTTGGCTCGCCAAATCTTGTTCTTCTAGGTGAAACCGTTCGTTGGCAGTAACCGGTTTCATTTTGAGGTTTCACTCTGTTTTCTCCTATAGGGATACATGTATTTGGAACTCTACATCAAACACGGTTTGTGCTAGCTCTTTGAAACTTGACATCATAAAGCAGTTTCAAGTTCTATCTCTATGGTTTGTTTGCTGTTGATGTAGCCCTAAGCAGAGACTGGCGAGAATCACTTTCATGGAAAGGGCCTGCCAAGCTTCCAAAAAACTACGAGTTGCCTGAAATCTCAGCACACACTTTTTCACCCAATCTTGATGAAACTTTCAAGTAATGATCAGTACACCAATCCCACTTGGCTCGCCAAATCTCGTTCTTCTAGGTGAAACCGTTCGTTGGCAGTAACCGGTTTCATTTTGAGGTTTCACTCTGTTTTCTCCTATAGGGATACATGTATTTGGAACTCTACATCAAACACGGTTTGTGCTAGCTGTTTGATACTTGACACCATAAAGCAGTTTCAAGTTCTATCTCTATGGTTTGTTTGCTGTTGATGTAGCCCTAAGCAGAGACTGGCGAGAATCACTTTCATGGAAAGGGCCTGCCAAGCTTCCAAAAAACTACGAGTTGCCTGAAATCTCAGCACACACTTTTTCACCCAATCTTGATGAAACTTTCAGGTAATGATCAGTACACCAATCCCACTTGGCTTGCCAAATTTCGTTCTTCTAGGTGAAACCGTTCGTTGGCAGTAACCGGTTTCATTTTGAGGTTTCACTCTGTTTTCTCCTATAGGGATACATGTATTTGGAACTCTACATCAAACACGGTTTGTGCTAGCTCTTTGAAACTTGACACCATAAAGCAGTTTCAAGTTCTATCTCTATGGTTTGTTTGCTGTTGATGTAGCCCTAAGCAGAGACTGGCGAGAATCACTTTCATGGAAAGGGCCTGCCAAGCTTCCAAAAAACTACGAGTTGCCTGAAATCTCAGCACACACTTTTTCACCCAATCTTGATGAAAGTTTCAGGTAATGATCACTACACCAATCCCACTTGGCTCGCCAAATTTCGTTCTTCTAGGTGAAACCGTTCGTTGGCAGTAACCGGTTTCATTTTGAGGTTTCACTCTGTTTTCTCCTATAGGGATACATGTATTTGGAACTCTACATCAAACACGGTTTGTGCTAGCTCTTTGAAACTTGACACCATAAAGCAGTTTCAAGTTCTATCTCTATGGTTTGTTTGCTGTTGATGTAGCCCTAAGCAGAGACTGGCGAGAATCACTTTCATGGAAAGGACCTTCCAAGCTTCCAAAAAACTACGAGTTGCCTGAAATCTCAGCACACACTTTTTCACCCAATCTTGATGAAACTTTCAGGTAATGATCAGTACACCAATCCCACTTGGCTCGCCAAATTTCGTTCTTCTAGGTGAAACCGTTCGTTGGCAGTAACCGGTTTCATTTTGAGGTTTCACTCTGTTTTCTCCTATAGGGATACATGTATTTGGAACTCTAAATCAAACACGGTTTGTGCTAGCTCTTTGAAACTTGACACCATAAAGCAGTTTCAAGTTCTATCTCTATGGTTTGTTTGCTGTTGATGTAGCCCTAAGCAGAGACTGGCGAGAATCACTTTCATGGAAAGGGCCTGCCAAGTTTCCAAAAAACTACGAGTTGCCTGAAATCTCAGCACACACTTTTAACCAAATCTTGATGAAACTTTCAGGTAATGATCAGTACACCAATCCCACTTGGCTCGCCAAATCTTGTTCTTCTAGGTGAAACCGTTCGTTGGCAGTAACCGGTTTCATTTTGAGGTTTCACTCTGTTTTCTCCTATAGGGATACATGTATTTGGAACTCTAAATCAAACACGGTTTGTGCTAGCTCTTTGAAACTTGACACCATAAAGCAGTTTCAAGGTCTATCTCTATGGTTTGTTTGCTGTTGATGTAGCCCTAAGCAGAGACTGGCGAGAATCACTTTCATGGAAAGGGCCTGCCAAGCTTCCAAAAAACTACGAGTTGCCTGAAATCTCAGCACACACTTTTTCACCCAATCTTGATGAAACTTTCAGGTAATGATCAGTACACCAATCCCACTTGGCTCGCCAAATTTCGTTCTTCTAGGTGAAACCGTTCGTTGGCAGTAACCGGTTTCATTTTGAGGTTTCATTCTGTTTTCGCCTATAGGGATACATGTATTTGGAACTCTAAATCAAACACGGTTTGTGCTAGCTCTTTGAAACTTGACACCATAAAGCAGTTTCAAGTTTTATCTCTATGGTTTGTTTGCTGTTGATGTAGCCCTAAGCAGAGACTGGCGAGAATCAATTTCATGGAAAGGGCCTGCCAAGCTTCCAAAAAACTATGAGTTGCCTGAAATCTCAGCACACCCTTTTTCACCCAATCTTGATGAAACTTTCAGGTAATGATCAGTACACCAATCCCACTTGGCTCGCCAAATATCGTTCTTCTAGGTGAAACCGTTCGTTGGCAGTAACCGGTTTCATTTTGAGGTTTCACTCTGTTTTCTCCTATAGGGATACATGTATTTGGAACTCTACATCAAACACGGTTTCTGCTAGCTCTTTGAAACTTGACACCATAAAGCAGTTTCAAGTTCTATCTCTATGGTTTGTTTGCTGTTGATGTAGCCCTAAGCAGAGACTGGCGAGAATCACTTTCATGGAAAGGACCTTCCAAGCTTCCAAAAAACTACGAGTTGCCTGAAATCTCAGCACACCCTTTTTCACCCAATCTTGATGAAACTTTCAGGTAATGATCAGTACACCAATCCCACTTGGCTCGCCAAATTTCGTTCTTCTAGGTGAAACCGTTCGTTGGCAGTAACCGGTTTCATTTTGAGGTTTCACTCTGTTTTCTCCTATAGGGATACATGTATTTGGAACTCTACATCAAACACGGTTTGTGCTAGCTCTTTGAAACTTGACACCATAAAGCAGTTTCAAGTTCTATCTCTATGGTTTGTTTGCTGTTGATGTAGCCCTAAGCAGAGACTGGCGAGAATCACTTTCATGGAAAGGGCCTGCCAAGCTTCCAAAAAACTACGAGTTGCCTGAAATCTCAGCACACACTTTTTCACCCAATCTTGATGAAAGTTTCAGGTAATGATCACTACACCAATCCCACTTGGCTCGCCAAATTTCGTTCTTCTAGGTGAAACCGTTCGTTGGCAGTAACCGGTTTTCATTTTGAGGTTTCACTCTGTTTTCTCCTATAGGGATACATGTATTTGGAACTCTACATCAAACACGGTTTGTGCTAGCTCTTTGAAACTTGACACCATAAAGCAGTTTCAAGTTCTATCTCTATGGTTTGTTTGCTGTTGATGTAGCCCCTAAGCAGAGACTGGCGAGAATCACTTTCATGGAAAGGACCTTCCAAGCTTCCAAAAAACTACGAGTTGCCTGAAATCTCAGCACACACTTTTTCACCCAATCTTGATGAAACTTTCAGGTAATGATCAGTACACCAATCCCACTTGGCTCGCCAAATTTCGTTCTTCTAGGTGAAACCGTTCGTTGGCAGTAACCGGTTTCATTTTGAGGTTTCACTCTGTTTTCTCCTATAGGGATACATGTATTTGGAACTCTAAATCAAACACGGTTTGTGCTAGCTCTTTGAAACTTGACACCATAAAGCAGTTTCAAGTTCTATCTCTATGGTTTGTTTGCTGTTGATGTAGCCCTAAGCAGAGACTGGCGAGAATCACTTTCATGGAAAGGGCCTGCCAAGCTTCCAAAAACTACGAGTTGCCTGAAATCTCAGCACACACTTTTAACCAAATCTTGATGAAACTTTCAGGTAATGATCAGTACACCAATCCCACTTGGCTCGCCAAATCTTGTTCTTCTAGGTGAAACCGTTCGTTGGCAGTAACCGGTTTCATTTTGAGGTTTCACTCTGTTTTCTCCTATAGGGATACATGTATTTGGAACTCTAAATCAAACACGGTTTGTGCTAGCTCTTTGAAACTTGACACCATAAAGCAGTTTCAAGGTCTATCTCTATGGTTTGTTTGCTGTTGATGTAGCCCTAAGCAGAGACTGGCGAGAATCACTTTCATGGAAAGGGCCTGCCAAGCTTCCAAAAAACTACGAGTTGCCTGAAATCTCAGCACACACTTTTTCACCCAATCTTGATGAAACTTTCAGGTAATGATCAGTACACCAATCCCACTTGGCTCGCCAAATTTCGTTCTTCTAGGTGAAACCGTTCGTTGGCAGTAACTGGTTTCATTTTGAGGTTTCACTCTGTTTTCTCCTATAGGGATACATGTATTTGGAACTCTAAATCAAACACGGTTTGTGCTAGCTCTTTGAAACTTGACACCATAAAGCAGTTTCAAGGTCTATCTCTATGGTTTGTTTCCTGTTGATGTAGCCCTAAGCAGAGACTGGCGAGAATCACTTTCATGGAAAGGGCCTGCCAAGCTTCCAAAAAACTACGAGTTGCCTGAAATCTCAGCACACACTTTTTTCACCCAAACTTGATGAAACTTTCAGGTAATGATCAGTACACCAATCCCACTTGGCTCGCCAAATTTCGTTCTTCTAGGTGAAACCGTTCGTTGGCAGTAACCGGTTTCATTTTGAGGTTTCACTCTGTTTTCTCCTATAGGGATACATGTATTTGGAACTCTAAATCAAACACGGTTTGTGCTAGCTCTTTGAAACTTGACACCATAAAGCAGTTTCAAGGTCTATCTCTATGGTTTGTTTCCTGTTGATGTAGCCCTAAGCAGAGACTGGCGAGAATCACTTTCATGGAAAGGGCCTGCCAAGCTTCCAAAAAACTACGAGTTGCCTGAAATCTCAGCACACACTTTTTCACCCAAACTTGATGAAACTTTCAGGTAATGATCAGTACACCAATCCCACTTGGCTTGCCAAATTTCGTTCTTCTAGGTGAAACCGTTCGTTGGCAGTAACCGGTTTCATTTTGAGGTTTCACTCTGTTTTCTCCTATAGGGATACATGTATTTGGAACTCTAAATCAAACACGGTTTGTGCTAGCTCTTTGAAACTTGACACCATAAAGCAGTTTCAAGTTCTATTTCTATGGTGTGTTTGCTGTTTATGTAGCCCTAAGCAGAGACTGGCGAGAATCACTTTCATGGAAAGGGCCTGCCAAGCTTCCAAAAAACTACGAGTTGCCTGAAATCTCAGCACACACTTTTTCACCCAATCTTGATGAAACTTTCTGGTAATGATCACTACACCAATCCCACGTGGCTCGCCAAATTTCGTTCTTCTAGGTGAAACCGTTCGTTGGCAGTAACCGGTTTCATTTTGAGGTTTCACTCTGTTTTCTCCTATAGAGATACATGTATTTGGAACTCTACATCAAACACGGTTTGTGCTAGCTCTTTTGAAACTTGACACCATAAAGCAGTTTCAAGTTCTATCTCTATGGTTTGTTTGCTGTTGATGTAGCCCTAAGCAGAGACTGGCGAGAATCACTTTCATGGAAAGGGCCTGCCAAGCTTCCAAAAAACTACGAGTTGCCTGAAATCTCAGCACATACTTTTTCACCCAATCTTGATGAAACTTTCAGGTAATGATTAGTACACCAATCCCACTTGGCTCGCCAAATTTCGTTCTTCTAGGTGAAATCGTTCGTGGCAGTAACCGGTTTCATTTTGAGGTTTCATTCTGTTTTCGCCTATAGGGATACATGTATTTGGAACTCTAAATCAAACACGGTTTGTGCTAGCTCTTTGAAACTTGACACCATAAAGCAGTTTCAAGTTTTATCTCTATGGTTTGTTTGCTGTTGATGTAGCCCTAAGCAGAGACTGGCGAGAATCAATTTCATGGAAAGGGCCTGCCAAGCTTCCAAAAAACTACGAGTTGCCTGAAATCTCAGCACACCCTTTTTCACCCAATCTTGATGAAACTTTCAGGTAATGATCAGTACACCAATCCCACTTGGCTCGCCAAATATCGTTCTTCTAGGTGAAACCGTTCGTTGGCAGTAACCGGTTTCATTTTGAGGTTTCACTCTCTTTTCTCCTATAGGGATACATGTATTTGGAACTCTACATCAAACACGGTTTCTGCTAGCTCTTTGAAACTTGACACCATAAAGCAGTTTCAAGTTCTATCTCTATGGTTTGTTTGCTGTTGATGTAGCCCTAAGCAGAGACTGGCGAGAATCACTTTCATGGAAAGGACCTTCCAAGCTTCCAAAAAACTACGAGTTGCCTGAAATCTCAGCACACCCTTTTTCACCCAATCTTGATGAAACTTTCAGGTAATGATCAGTACACCAATCCCACTTGGCTCGCCAAATTTCGTTCTTCTAGGTGAAACCGTTCGTTGGCAGTAACCGGTTTCATTTTGAGGTTTCACTCTGTTTTCTCCTATAGGGATACATGTATTTGGAACTCTACATCAAACACGGTTTGTGCTAGCTCTTTGAAACTTGACACCATAAAGCAGTTTCAAGTTCTATCTCTATGGTTTGTTTGCTGTTGATGTAGCCCTAAGCAGAGACTGGCGAGAATCACTTTCATGGAAAGGGCCTGCCAAGCTTCCAAAAAACTACGAGTTGCCTGAAATCTCAGCACACACTTTTTCACCCAATCTTGATGAAAGTTTCAGGTAATGATCACTACACCAATCCCACTTGGCTCGCCAAATTTCGTTCTTCTAGGTGAAACCGTTCGTTGGCAGTAACCGGTTTCATTTTGAGGTTTCACTCTGTTTTCTCCTATAGGGATACATGTATTTGGAACTCTACATCAAACACGGTTTGTGCTAGCTCTTTGAAACTTGACACCATAAAGCAGTTTCAAGTTCTATCTCTATGGTTTGTTTGCTGTTGATGTAGCCCTAAGCAGAGACTGGCGAGAATCACTTTCATGGAAAGGACCTTCCAAGCTTCCAAAAAACTACGAGTTGCCTGAAATCTCAGCACACACTTTTTCACCCAATCTTGATGAAACTTTCAGGTAATGATCAGTACACCAATCCCACTTGGCTCGCCAAATTTCGTTCTTCTAGGTGAAACCGTTCGTTGGCAGTAACCGGTTTCATTTTGAGGTTTCACTCTGTTTTCTCCTATAGGGATACATGTATTTGGAACTCTAAATCAAACACGGTTTGTGCTAGCTCTTTGAAACTTGACACCATAAAGCAGTTTCAAGTTCTATCTCTATGGTTTGTTTGCTGTTGATGTAGCCCTAAGCAGAGACTGGCGAGAATCACTTTCATGGAAAGGGCCTGCCAAGCTTCCAAAAAACTACGAGTTGCCTGAAATCTCAGCACACACTTTTAACCAAATCTTGATGAAACTTTCAGGTAATGATCAGTACACCAATCCCACTTGGCTCGCCAAATCTTGTTCTTCTAGGTGAAACCGTTCGTTGGCAGTAACCGGTTTCATTTTGAGGTTTCACTCTGTTTTCTCCTATAGGGATACATGTATTTGGAACTCTAAATCAAACACGGTTTGTGCTAGCTCTTTGAAACTTGACACCATAAAGCAGTTTCAAGGTCTATCTCTATGGTTTGTTTGCTGTTGATGTAGCCCTAAGCAGAGACTGGCGAGAATCACTTTCATGGAAAGGGCCTGCCAAGCTTCCAAAAAACTACGAGTTGCCTGAAATCTCAGCACACACTTTTTCACCCAATCTTGATGAAACTTTCAGGTAATGATCAGTACACCAATCCCACTTGGCTCGCCAAATTTCGTTCTTCTAGGTGAAACCGTTCGTTGGCAGTAACCGGTTTCATTTTGAGGTTTCACTCTGTTTTCTCCTATAGGGATACATGTATTTGGAACTCTAAATCAAACACGGTTTGTGCTAGCTCTTTGAAACTTGACACCATAAAGCAGTTTCAAGGTCTATCTCTATGGTTTGTTTCCTGTTGATGTAGCCCTAAGCAGAGACTGGCGAGAATCACTTTCATGGAAAGGGCCTGCCAAGCTTCCAAAAAACTACGAGTTGCCTGAAATCTCAGCACACACTTTTTCACCCAAACTTGATGAAACTTTCAGGTAATGATCAGTACACCAATCCCACTTGGCTTGCCAAATTTCGTTCTTCTAGGTGAAACCATTCGTTGGCAGTAACCGGTTTCATTTTGAGGTTTCACTCTGTTTTCTCCTATAGGGATACATGTATTTGGAACTCTAAATCAAACACGGTTTGTGCTAGCTCTTTGAAACTTGACACCATAAAGCAGTTTCAAGTTCTATTTCTATGGTGTGTTTGCTGTTTATGTAGCCCTAAGCAGAGACTGGCGAGAATCACTTTCATGGAAAGGGCCTGCCAAGCTTCCAAAAAACTACGAGTTGCCTGAAATCTCAGCACACACTTTTTCACCCAATCTTGATGAAACTTTCTGGTAATGATCACTACACCAATCCCACGTGGCTCGCAAAATTTCGTTCTTCTAGGTGAAACCGTTCGTTGGCAGTAACCGGTTTCATTTTGAGGTTTCACTCTGTTTTCTCCTATAGGGATACATGTATTTGGAACTCTACATCAAACACGGTTTGTGCTAGCTCTTTGAAACTTGACACCATAAAGCAGTTTCAAGTTCTATCTCTATGGTTTGTTTGCTGTTGATGTAGCCCTAAGCAGAGACTGGCGAGAATCACTTTCATGGAAAGGGCCTGCCAAGCTTCCAAAAAACTATGAGTTGCCTGAAATCTCAGCACACACTTTTTCACCCAATCTTGATGAAACTTTCAGGTAATGATCAGTACACCAATCCCACTTGGCTCGCCAAATTTCGTTCTTCTAGGTGAAACCGTTCGTTGGCAGTAACCGGTTTCATTTTGAGGTTTCATTCTGTTTTCGCCTATAGGGATACATGTATTTGGAACTCTAAATCAAACACGGTTTGTGCTAGCTCTTTGAAACTTGACACCATAAAGCAGTTTCAAGTTTTATCTCTATGGTTTGTTTGCTGTTGATGTAGCCCTAAGCAGAGACTGGCGAGAATCAATTTCATGGAAAGGGCCTGCCAAGCTTCCAAAAAACTACGAGTTGCCTGAAATCTCAGCACACCCTTTTTCACCCAATCTTGATGAAACTTTCAGGTAATGATCAGTACATCAATCCCACTTGGCTCGCCAAATATCGTTCTTCTAGGTGAAACCGTTCGTTGGCAGTAACCGGTTTCATTTTGAGGTTTCACTCTGTTTTCTCCTATAGGGATACATGTATTTGGAACTCTACATCAAACACGGTTTCTGCTAGCTCTTTGAAACTTGACACCATAAAGCAGTTTCAAGTTCTATCTCTATGGTTTGTTTGCTGTTGATGTAGCCCTAAGCAGAGACTGGCGAGAATCACTTTCATGGAAAGGACCTTCCAAGCTTCCAAAAAACTACGAGTTGCCTGAAATCTCAGCACACCCTTTTTCACCCAATCTTGATGAAACTTTCAGGTAATGATCAGTACACCAATCCCACTTGGCTCGCCAAATTTCGTTCTTCTAGGTGAAACCGTTCGTTGGCAGTAACCGGTTTCATTTTGAGGTTTCACTCTGTTTTCTCCTATAGGGATACATGTATTTGGAACTCAAAATCAAACACGGTTTGTGCTAGCTCTTTGAAACTTGACACCATAAAGCAGTTTCAAGTTCTATCTCTATGGTTTGTTTGCTGTTGATGTAGCCCTAAGCAGAGACTGGCGAGAATCACTTTCATGGAAAGGGCCTGCCAAGCTTCCAAAAAACTACGAGTTGCCTGAAATCTCAGCACACACTTTTAACCAAATCTTGATGAAACTTTCAGGTAATGATCAGTACACCAATCCCACTTGGCTCGCCAAATCTTGTTCTTCTAGGTGAAACCGTTCGTTGGCAGTAACCGGTTTCATTTTGAGGTTTCACTCTGTTTTCTCCTATAGGGATACATGTATTTGGAACTCTAAATCAAACACGGTTTGTGCTAGCTCTTTGAAACTTGACACCATAAAGCAGTTTCAAGGTCTATCTCTATGGTTTGTTTGCTGTTGATGTAGCCCTAAGCAGAGACTGGCGAGAATCACTTTCATGGAAAGGGCCTGCCAAGCTTCCAAAAAACTACGAGTTGCCTGAAATCTCAGCACACACTTTTTCACCCAATCTTGATGAAACTTTCAGGTAATGATCAGTACACCAATCCCACTTGGCTCGCCAAATTTCGTTCTTCTAGGTGAAACCGTTCGTTGGCAGTAACCGGTTTCATTTTGAGGTTTCACTCTGTTTTCTCCTATAGGGATACATGTATTTGGAACTCTAAATCAAACACGGTTTGTGCTAGCTCTTTGAAACTTGACACCATAAAGCAGTTTCAAGTTCTATTTCTATGGTGTGTTTGCTGTTTATGTAGCCCTAAGCAGAGACTGGCGAGAATCACTTTCATGGAAAGGGCCTGCCAAGCTTCCAAAAAACTACGAGTTGCCTGAAATCTCAGCACACACTTTTTCACCCAATCTTGATGAAACTTTCTGGTAATGATCACTACACCAATCCCACGTGGCTCGCCAAATTTCGTTCTTCTAGGTGAAACCGTTCGTTGGCAGTAACCGGTTTCATTTTGAGGTTTCACTCTGTTTTCTCCTATAGGGATACATGTATTTGGAACTCTACATCAAACACGGTTTGTGCTAGCTCTTTGAAACTTGACACCATAAAGCAGTTTCAAGTTCTATCTCTATGGTTTGTTTGCTGTTGATGTAGCCCTAAGCAGAGACTGGCGAGAATCACTTTCATGGAAAGGGCCTGCCAAGCTTCCAAAAAACTATGAGTTGCCTGAAATCTCAGCACACACTTTTTCACCCAATCTTGATGAAACTTTCAGGTAATGATCAGTACACCAATCCCACTTGGCTCGCCAAATTTCGTTCTTCTAGGTGAAACCGTTCGTTGGCAGTAACCGGTTTCATTTTGAGGTTTCATTCTGTTTTCGCCTATAGGGATACATGTATTTGGAACTCTAAATCAAACACGGTTTGTGCTAGCTCTTTGAAACTTGACACCATAAAGCAGTTTCAAGTTTTATCTCTATGGTTTGTTTGCTGTTGATGTAGCCCTAAGCAGAGACTGGCGAGAATCAATTTCATGGAAAGGGCCTGCCAAGCTTCCAAAAAACTACGAGTTGCCTGAAATCTCAGCACACCCTTTTTCACCCAATCTTGATGAAACTTTCAGGTAATGATCAGTACATCAATCCCACTTGGCTCGCCAAATATCGTTCTTCTAGGTGAAACCGTTCGTTGGCAGTAACCGGTTTCATTTTGAGGTTTCACTCTGTTTTCTCCTATAGGGATACATGTATTTGGAACTCTACATCAAACACGGTTTCTGCTAGCTCTTTGAAACTTGACACCATAAAGCAGTTTCAAGTTCTATCTCTATGGTTTGTTTGCTGTTGATGTAGCCCTAAGCAGAGACTGGCGAGAATCACTTTCATGGAAAGGACCTTCCAAGCTTCCAAAAAACTACGAGTTGCCTGAAATCTCAGCACACCCTTTTTCACCCAATCTTGATGAAACTTTCAGGTAATGATCAGTACACCAATCCCACTTGGCTCGCCAAATTTCGTTCTTCTAGGTGAAACCGTTCGTTGGCAGTAACCGGTTTCATTTTGAGGTTTCACTCTGTTTTCTCCTATAGGGATACATGTATTTGGAACTCAAAATCAAACACGGTTTGTGCTAGCTCTTTGAAACTTGACACCATAAAGCAGTTTCAAGTTCTATCTCTATGGTTTGTTTGCTGTTGATGTAGCCCTAAGCAGAGACTGGCGAGAATCACTTTCATGGAAAGGGCCTGCCAAGCTTCCAAAAAACTACGAGTTGCCTGAAATCTCAGCACACACTTTTAACCAAATCTTGATGAAACTTTCAGGTAATGATCAGTACACCAATCCCACTTGGCTCGCCAAATCTTGTTCTTCTAGGTGAAACCGTTCGTTGGCAGTAACCGGTTTCATTTTGAGGTTTCACTCTGTTTTCTCCTATAGGGATACATGTATTTGGAACTCTAAATCAAACACGGTTTGTGCTAGCTCTTTGAAACTTGACACCATAAAGCAGTTTCAAGGTCTATCTCTATGGTTTGTTTGCTGTTGATGTAGCCCTAAGCAGAGACTGGCGAGAATCACTTTCATGGAAAGGGCCTGCCAAGCTTCCAAAAAACTACGAGTTGCCTGAAATCTCAGCACACACTTTTTCACCCAATCTTGATGAAACTTTCAGGTAATGATCAGTACACCAATCCCACTTGGCTCGCCAAATTTCGTTCTTCTAGGTGAAACCGTTCGTTGGCAGTAACCGGTTTCATTTTGAGGTTTCACTCTGTTTTCTCCTATAGGGATACATGTATTTGGAACTCTAAATCAAACACGGTTTGTGCTAGCTCTTTGAAACTTGACACCATAAAGCAGTTTCAAGGTCTATCTCTATGGTTTGTTTCCTGTTGATGTAGCCCTAAGCAGAGACTGGCGAGAATCACTTTCATGGAAAGGGCCTGCCAAGCTTCCAAAAAACTACGAGTTGCCTGAAATCTCAGCACACACTTTTTCACCCAAACTTGATGAAACTTTCAGGTAATGATCAGTACACCAATCCCACTTGGCTTGCCAAATTTCGTTCTTCTAGGTGAAACCGTTCGTTGGCAGTAACCGGTTTCATTTTGAGGTTTCACTCTGTTTTCTCCTAGAGGGATACATGTATTTGGAACTCTAAATCAAACACGGTTTGTGCTAGCTCTTTGAAACTTGACACCATAAAGCAGTTTCAAGTTCTATTTCTATGGTGTGTTTGCTGTTTATGTAGCCCTAAGCAGAGACTGGCGAGAATCACTTTCATGGAAAGGGCCTGCCAAGCTTCCAAAAAACTACGAGTTGCCTGAAATCTCAGCACACACTTTTTCACCCAATCTTGATGAAACTTTCTGGTAATGATCACTACACCAATCCCACGTGGCTCGCCAAATTTCGTTCTTCTAGGTGAAACCGTTCGTTGGCAGTAACCGGTTTCATTTTGAGGTTTCACTCTGTTTTCTCCTATAGGGATACATGTATTTGGAACTCTACATCAAACACGGTTTGTGCTAGCTCTTTGAAACTTGACACCATAAAGCAGTTTCAAGTTCTATCTCTATGGTTTGTTTGCTGTTGATGTAGCCCTAAGCAGAGACTGGCGAGAATCACTTTCATGGAAAGGGCCTGCCAAGCTTCCAAAAAACTACGAGTTGCCTGAAATCTCAGCACACACTTTTTCACCCAATCTTGATGAAACTTTCAGGTAATGATCAGTACACCAATCCCACTTGGCTCGCCAAATTTCGTTCTTCTAGGTGAAACCGTTCGTTGGCAGTAACCGGTTTCATTTTGAGGTTTCACTCTGTTTTCTCCTATAGGGATACATGTATTTGGAACTCTAAATCAAACACGGTTTGTGCTAGCTCTTTGAAACTTGACACCATAAAGCAGTTTCAAGTTCTATCTCTATGGTTTGTTTGCTGTTGATGTAGCCCTAAGCAGAGACTGGCGAGAATCAATTTCATGGAAAGGGCCTGCCAAGCTTCCAAAAAACTACGAGTTGCCTGAAATCTCAGCACACCCTTTTTCACCCAATCTTGATGAAACTTTCAGGTAATGATCAGTACATCAATCCCACTTGGCTCGCCAAATATCGTTCTTCTAGGTGAAACCGTTCGTTGGCAGTAACCGGTTTCATTTTGAGGTTTCACTCTGTTTTCTCCTATAGGGATACATGTATTTGGAACTCTAAATCAAACACGGTTTCTGCTAGCTCTTTGAAACTTGACACCATAAAGCAGTTTCAAGTTCTATCTCTATGGTTTGTTTGCTGTTGATGTAGCCCTAAGCAGAGACTGGCGAGAATCACTTTCAAGGAAAGGGCCTGGCAAGCTTCCAAAAAACTACGAGTTGCCTGAAATCTCAGCACACCCTTTTTCACCCAATCTTGATGAAACTTTCAGGTAATGATCAGTACACCAATCCCACTTGGCTCGCCAAATTTCGTTCTTCTAGGTGAAACCGTTCGTTGGCAGTAACCGGTTTCATTTTGAGGTTTCACTCTGTTTTCTCCTATAGGGATACATGTATTTGGAACTCTAAATCAAACACGGTTTGTGCTAGCTCTTTGAAACTTGACACCATAAAGCAGTTTCAAGTTCTATCTCTATGGTTTGTTTGCTGTTGATGTAGCCCTAAGTAGAGACTGGCGAGAATCACTTTCATGGAAAGGGCCTGCCAAGCTTTCAAAAAACTACGAGTTGCCTGAAATCTCAGCACACACTTTTTCACCCAATCTTGATGAAACTTTCAGGTAATGATCAGTACACCAATCCCACTTGGCTCGCCAAATTTCGTTCTTCTAGGTGAAACCGTTCGTTGGCAGTAACCGGTTTCATTTTGAGGTTTCACTCTGTTTTCTCCTATAGGGATACATGTATTTGGAACTCTAAATCAAACACGGTTTGTGCAAGCTCTTTGAAACTTGACACCATAAAGCAGTTTCAAGTTCTATCTCTATGGTTTGTTTGCTGTTGATGTAGCCCTAAGCAGAGACTGGCGAGAATCAATTTCATGGAAAGGGCCTGCCAAGCTTCCAAAAAACTACGAGTTGCCTGAAATCTCAGCACACCCTTTTTCACCCAATCTTGATGAAACTTTCAGGTAATGATCAGTACATCAATCCCACTTGGCTCGCCAAATTTCGTTCTTCTAGGTGAAACCGTTCGTTGGCAGTAACCGGTTTAATTTTGAGGTTTCACTCTGTTTTCTCCTATAGGGATACATGTATTTGGAACTCTAAATCAAACACGGTTTCTGCTAGCTCTTTGAAACTTGACACCATAAAGCAGTTTCAAGTTCTATCTCTATGGTTTGTTTGCTGTTGATGTAGCCCTAAGCAGAGACTGGCGAGAATCACTTTCAAGGAAAGGGCCTGGCAAGCTTCCAAAAAACTACGAGTTGCCTGAAATCTCAGCACACCGTTTTTCACACAATCTTGATGAAACTTTCAGGTAATGATCAGTACACCAATCCCACTTGGCTCGCCAAATTTCGTTCTTCTAGGTGAAACCGTTCGTTGGCAGTAACCGGTTTAATTTTGAGGTTTCACTCTGTTTTCTCCTATAGGGATACATGTATTTGGAACTCTAAATCAAACACGGTTTGTGCTAGCTCTTTGAAACTTGACACCATAAAGCAGTTTCAAGTTCTATCTCTATGGTTTGTTTGCTGTTGATGTAGCCCTAAGCAGAGACTGGCGAGAATCACTTTCATGGAAAGGGCCTGCCAAGCTTTCAAAAAACTACGAGTTGCCTGAAATCTCAGCACACACTTTTTCACCCAATCTTGATGAAACTTTCAGGTAATGATCAGTACACCAATCCCACTTGGCTCGCCAAATTTCGTTCTTCTAGGTGAAACCGTTCGTTGGCAGTAACCGGTTTCATTTTGAGGTTTCACTCTGTTTTCTCCTATAGGGATACATGTATTTGGAACTCTAAATCAAACACGGTTTGTGCTAGCTCTTTGAAACTTGACACCATAAAGCAGTTTCAAGTTCTATCTCTATGGTTTGTTTGCAGTTGATGTAGCCCTATCAGAGACTTGCGAGAATCACTTTCATGGAAAGGGCCTGCCAAGCTTCCAAAAAACTACGAGTTGCCTGAAATCTCAGCACACACTTTTTCACCCAATCTTGATGAAACTTTCAGGTAATGATCAGTACACCAATCCCACTTGGCTCGCCAAATTTCGTTCTTGTAGGTGAAACCGTTCGTTGGCAGTAACCGGTTTCATTTTGAGGTTTCACTCTGTTTTCGCCTATAGGGATACATGTATTTGGAACTCTAAATCAAACACGGTTTGTGCTAGCTCTTTGAAACTTGACACCATAAAGCAGTTTCAAGTTCTATCTCTATGGTTTGTTTGCTGTTGATGTAGCCCTAAGCAGAGACCTGGCGAGAATCACTTTCATTGAAAGGGCCTGCCAAGCTTCCAAAAAACTACGAGTTGCCTGAAATCTCAGCACACACTTTTTCACCCAATCTTGATGAAACTTTCAGGTAATGATCAGTACACCAATCCCACTTGGCTCGCCAAATTTCGTTCTTCTAGGTGAAACCGTTCGTTGGCAGTAACCGGTTTCATTTTGAGGTTTCACTCTGTTTTCTCCTATAGGGATACATGTATTTGGAACTCTGAATCATACACGGTTTGTGCTAGCTATTTGAAACTTGACACCATAAAGCAGTTTCAAGTTCTATCTCTATGGTTTGTTTGCTGTTGATGTAGCCCTAAGCAGAGACTGGCGAGAATCACTTTCATGGAAAGGGCCTGCCAAGCTTCCAAAAAACTACGAGTTGCCTGAAATCTCAGCACACACTTTTTCACCCAACCTTGATGAATCTTTCAGGTAATGATCAGTACACGAATCCCACTTGGCTCGCCAAATTTCGTTCTTCTAGGTGAAACCGTTCATTGGCAGTAACCGGTTTCATTTTGAGGTTTCACTCTGTTTTCTCCTATAGGGATACATGTATTTGGAACTCTAAATCAAACACGGTTTGTGCTAGCTCTTTGAAACTTGACACCATAAAGCAGTTTCAAGTTCTATCTCTATGGTTTGTTTGCTGTTGATGTAGCCCTAAGCAGAGACTGGCGAGAATCACTTTCATGGAAAGGGCCTGCCAAGCTTCCAAAAAACTACGAGTTGCCTGAAATCTCAGCACACACTTTTTCACCCAATCTTGATGAAACTTTCAGGTAATGATCAGTACACCAATCCCACTTGGCTCACCAAATTTCGTTCTTCTAGGTGAAACCGTTCGTTTTCAGTAACCGGTTTCATTTTGAGGTTTCAATCTGTTTTCGCCTATAGGGATACATGTATTTGGAACTCTAAATCAAACACGGTTTGTGCTAGCTCTTTGAAACTTGACACCATAAAGCAGTTTCAAGTTCTATCTCTATGGTTTGTTTGCTGTTGATGTAGCCCTAAGCAGAGACTGGCGAGAATCACTTTCATGGAAAGGGCCTGCCAAGCTTCCAAAAAACTACGAGTTGCCTGAAATCTCAGCACACACTTTTTCACCCAATCTTGATGAAACTTTCAGGTAATGATCAGTACACCAATCCCACTTGGCTCGCCAAATTTTGTTCTTCTAGGTGAAACCGTTCGTTGGCAGTAACCGGTTTCATTTTGAGGTTTCACTCTGTTTTCTCCTATAGGGATACATGTATTTGGAACTCTAAATCAAACAGGGTTTGTGCTAGCTCTTTGAAACTTGACACCATAAAGCAGTTTCAAGTTCTATCTCTATGGTTTGTTTGCTGTTGATGTAGCCCTAAGCAGAGACTGGCGAGAATCACTTTCATGGTAAGGGCCTGCCAAGCTTCCAAAAAACTACGAGTTGCCTGAAATCTCAGCACACACTTTTTCACCCAACCTTGATGAAACTTTCAGGTAATGATCAGTACACCAATCCCACTTGGCTCGCCAAATTACGTTCTTCTAGGTGAAACCGTTCGTTGGCAGTATCCGGTGTCATTTTGAGGTTTCACTCTGTTTTCGCCTATAGGGATACATGTATTTCGAACTCTAAATCAAACACGGTTTGTGCTAGCTCTTTGAAACTTGACACCATAAAGCAGTTTCAAGTTCTATCTCTATGGTTTGTTTGCTGTTGATGTAGCCCTAAGCAGAGACTGGCGAGAATCACTTTCATGGAAAGGGCCTGCCAAGCTTCCAAAAAACTACGAGTTGCCTGAAATCTCAGCACACACCTTTTCACCCAACCTTGATTAAACTTTCAGGTAATGATCAGTACACCAATCCCACTTGGCTCGCCAAATTTCGTTCTTCTAGGTGAAACCGTTCGTTGGCAGTAACCGGTTTCATTTTGAGGTTTCACTCTGTTTTCGCCTATAGGGATACATGTATTTCGAACTCTAAATCAAACACGGTTTGTGCTAGCTCTTTGAAACTTGACACCATAAAGCAGTTTCAAGTTCTATCTCTATGGTTTGTTTGCTGTTGATGTAGCCCTAAGCAGAGACTGGCGAGAATCACTTTCATGGAAAGGGCCTGCCAAGCTTCCAAAAAACTACGAGTTGCCTGAAATCTCAGCACACACTTTTTCACCCAACCTTGATGAAACTTTCAGGTAATGATCAGTACACCAATCCCACTTGGCTCGCCAAATTTCGTTCTTCTAGGTGAAACCGTTGGCAGTAACCGGTTTCATTTTGAGGTTTCACTCTGTTTTCTCCTATAGGGATACATGTATTTGGAACTCTAAATCAAACACGGTTTGTGCTAGCTCTTTGAAACTTGACACCATAATGCAGTTTCAAGTTCTATCTCTATGGTTTGTTTGCTGTTGATGTAGTCCTAAGCAGAGACTGGCGAGAATCACTTTCATGGAAAGGGCCTGCCAAGCTTCCAAAAAACTACGAGTTGCCTGAAATCTCAGCACACACTTTCTCAACCAACCTTGATGAAACTATCAGGTAATAATCAGTACACCAATCCCACTTGGCTCGCCAAATTTCGTTCTTCTAGGTGAAACCGTTCGTTGGCAGTAACCGGTTTCATTTTGAGGTTTCACTCTGTTTTCTCCTATAGGGATACATGTATTTGGAACTCTAAATCAAACACGGTTTGTGCTAGCTCTTTGAAACTTGACACCATAAAGCAGTTTCAAGTTCTATCTCTGTGGTTTGTTTGCTGTTGATGTAGCCCTAAGCAGAGACTGGCAAGAATCACTTTCATGGAAAGGGCCTGCCAAGCTTCCAAAAAACTACGAGTTGCCTGAAATCTCAGCACACACCTTTTCACCCAATCTTGATGAAACTTTCAAGTAATGATCAGTACACCAATCCCACTTGGGTCGCAAAATTTCGTTCTTCTAGGTGAAACCGTTCGTTGGCAGTAACCGGTTTCATTTTGAGGTTTCACTCTGTTTTCGCCTATAGGGATACATGTATTTCGAACTCTAAATCAAACACGGTTTGTGCTAGCTCTTTGAAACTTGACACCATAAAGCAGTTTCAAGTTGTATCTCTATGGTTTGTTTGCTGTTGATGTAGCCCTAAGCAGAGACTGGCGAGAATCACTTTCATGGAAAGGGCCTGCCAAGCTTCCAAAAAAGTACGAGTTGCCTGAAATCTCAGCACACACTTTTTCACCCAACCTTGATGAAACTTTCAGGTAATGATCAGTACACCAATCCCACTTGGCTCGCCAAATTTCGTTCTTCTAGGTGAAACCGTTCGTTGGCAGTAACCGGTTTCATTTTGAGGTTTCACTCTGTTTTCTCCTATAGGGATACATGTATTTGGAACTCTAAATCAAACAAGGTTTGTGCTAGCTCTTTGAAACTTGACACCATAAAGTAGTTTCAAGTTCTATCTCTATGGTTTGTTTGCTGTTGATGTAGCCCTAAGCAGAGACTGGCGAGAATCACTTTCATGGAAAGGGCCTGCCAAGCTTCCAAAAAACTACGAGTTGCCTGAAATCTCAGCACACACTTTTTCACCCAACCTTGATGAAACTTTCAGGTAATGATCAGTACACCAATCCCACTTGGCTCGCCAAATTTCGTTCTTCTAGGTGAAACCGTTGGCAGTAACCGGTTTCATTTTGAGGTTTCACTCTGTTTTCTCCTATTGGGATACATGTATTTGGAACTCTAAATCAAACAGGGTTTGTGCTAGCTCTTTGAAACTTGACACCATAAAGCAGTTTCAAGTTCTATCTCTATGGTTTGTTTGCTGTTGATGTAGCCCTAAGCAGAGACTGGCGAGAATCACTTTCATGGAAAGGGCCTGCCAAGCTTTCAAAAAACTACGAGTTGCCTGAAATCTCAGCACACACTTTTTCACCCAATCTTGATGAAACTTTCAGGTAATGATCAGTACACCAATCCCACTTGGCTCGCCAAATTTCGTTCTTGTAGGTGAAACCGTTCGTTGGCAGTAACCGGTTTCATTTTGAGGTTTCACTCTGTTTTCTCCTATAGGGATACATGTATTTGGAACTCTAAATCAAACACGGTTTGTGCTACCTCTTTGAAACTTGACACCATAAAGTAGTTTCAAGTTCTATCTCTATGGTTTGTTTGCTGTTGATGTAGCCCTAAGCAGAGACTGGCGAGAATCACTTTCATGGAAAGGGCCTGCCAAGCTTCCAAAAAACTACGAGTTGCCTGAAATCTCAGCACACACTTTTTCACCCAATCTTGATGAAACTTTCAGTTAATGATCAGTACACCATTCCCACTTGGCTCGCCAAATTTCGTTCTTGTAGGTGAAACCGTTCGTTGGCAGTAACCGGTTTCATTTTGAGGTTTCACTCTGTTTTCGCCTATAGGGATACATGTATTTGGAACTCTAAATCAAACACGGTTTGTGCTAGCTCTTTGAAACTTGACACCATAAAGCAGTTTCAAGTTCTATCTCTATGGTTTGTTTGCTGTTGATGTATCCCTAAGCAGAGACTGGCGAGAATCACTTTCATGGAAAGGGCCTACCAAGCTTCCAAAAAACTACGAGTTGCCTGAAATCTCAGCACACACTTTTTCACCCAATCTTGATGAAACTTTCAGGTAATGATCAGTACACCAATCCCACTTGGCTCGCCAAATTTCGTTCTTCTAGGTGAAACCGTTCGTTGGCAGTAACCGGTTTCATTTTGAGGTTTCACTCTGTTTTCTCCTATAGGGATACATGTATTTGGAACTCTAAATCATACAGGGTTTGTGCTAGCTCTTTGAAACTTGACACCATAAAGCAGTTTCAAGTTCTATCTCTATGGTTTGTTTGCTGTTGATGTAGCCCTAAGCAGAGACTGGCGAGAATCACTTTCATGGAAAGGGCCTGCCAAGCTTCCAAAAAACTACGAGTTGCCTGAAATCTCAGCACACACTTTTTCACCCAATCTTGATGAAACTTTCAGGTAATGATCAGTACACCAATCCCACTTGGCTCACCAAATTTCGTTATTCTAGGTGAAAGCGTTCGTTGGCAGTAACCGGTTTCATTTTGAGGTTTCACTCTGTTTTCGCCTATATGGATACATGTATTTGGAACTCTAAATCAAACACGGTTTGTGCTAGCTCTTTGAAACTTGACACCATAAAGCAGTTTCACGTTCTATCTCTATGGTTTGTTTGCTGTTGATGTAGCCCTAAGCAGAGACTGGCGAGAATCACTTCCATGGAAAGGGCCTGCCAAGCTTCCAAAAAACTACGAGTTGCCTGAAATCTCAGCACACACTTTTTCACCCAATCTTGATGAAACTTTCAGGTAATGATCAGTACACCATTCCCACTTGGCTCGCCAAATTTCGTTCTTCTAGGTGAAACCGTTGGCAGTAACCGGTTTCATTTTGAGGTTTCACTCTGTTTTCTCCTATTGGGATACATGTATTTGGAACTCTAAATCAAACAGGGTTTGTGCTAGCTCTTTGAAACTTGACACCATAAAGCAGTTTCAAGTTCTATCTCTATGGTTTGTTTGCTGTTGATGTAGCCCTAAGCAGAGACTGGCGAGAATCACTTTCATGGAAAGGGCCTGCCAAGCTTTCAAAAAACTACGAGTTGCCTGAAATCTCAGCACACACTTTTTCACCCAATCTTGATGAAACTTTCAGGTAATGATCAGTACACGAATCCCACTTGGCTAGCCAAATTTCGTTCTTCTAGGTGAAACCGTTCGTTGGCAGTAACCGGTTTCATTTTGAGGTTTCACTCTGTTTTCGCCTATAGGGATACATGTATTTGGAACTCTAAATCAAACACGGTTTGTGCTAGCTCTTTGAAACTTGACACCATAAAGCAGTTTCAAGTTCTATCTCTATGGTTTGTTTGCTGTTGATGTAGCCCTAAGCAGAGACTTGCGAGAATCACTTTCATGGAAAGGGCCTGCCAAGCTTCCAAAAAACTACGAGTTGCCTGAAATCTCAGCACACACTTTTTCACCCAATCTTGATGAAACTTTCAGGTAATGATCAGTACACCAATCCCACTTGGCTCGCCAAATTTCGTTCTTCTAGGTGAAACCGTTCGTTGGCAGTAACCGGTTTCATTTTGAGGTTTCACTCTGTTTTCTCCTATAGGGATACATGTATTTGGAACTCTAAATCAAACACGGTTTGTGCTAGCTCTTTGAAACTTGACACCATAAAGCAGTTTCAAGTTCTATCTCTATGGTTTGTTTGCTGTTGATGTAGCCCTAAGCAGAGACTGGCGAGAATCACTTTCATGGAAAGGGCCTGCCAAGCTTCCAAAAAACTACGAGTTGCCTGAAATCTCAGCACACACTTTTTCACCCAATCTTGATGAAACTTTCAGGTAATGATCAGTACACCAATCCCACTTGGCTCGCCAAATTTCGTTCTTCTAGGTGAAACCGTTCGTTGGCAGTAACCGGTTTCATTTTGAGGTTTCACTCTGTTTTCTCCTATAGGGATACATGTATTTGGAACTCTAAATCAAACACGGTTTGTGCTACCTCTTTGAAACTTGACACCATAAAGCAGTTTCAAGTTCTATCTCTATGGTTTGTTTGCTGTTGATGTAGCCCTAAGCAGAGACTGGCGAGAATCACTTTCATGGAAAGGGCCTGCCAAGCTTCCAAAAAACTACGAGTTGCCTGAAATCTCAGCACACACTTTTTCACCCAATCTTGATGAAACTTTCAGGTAATGATCAGTACACCAATCCCACTTGGCTCGCCAAATTTCGTTCTTGTAGGTGAAACCGTTCGTTGTCAGTAACCGGTTTCATTTTGAGGTTTCACTCTGTTTTCTCCTATAGGGATACATGTATTTGGAACTCTAAATCAAACACGGTTTGTGCTAGCTCTTTGAAACTTGACACCATAAAGCAGTTTCAAGTTCTATCTCTATGGTTTGTTTGCTGTTGATGTAGCCCTAAGCAGAGACTGGCGAGAATCACTTTCATGGAAAGGGCCTGCCAAGCTTCCAAAAAACTACGAGTTGCCTGAAATCTCAGCACACACTTTTTCACCCAATCTTGATGAAACTTTCAGGTAATGATCAGTACACCAATCCCACTTGGCTCGCCAAATTTCGTTCTTGTAGGTGAAACCGTTCGTTGGCAGTAACCGGTTTCATTTTGAGGTTTCACTCTGTTTTCTCCTATAGGGATACATGTATTTGGAACTCTAAATCAAACACGGTTTGTGCTACCTCTTTGAAACTTGACACCATAAAGCAGTTTCAAGTTCTATCTCTATGGTTTGTTTGCTGTTGATGTAGCCCTAAGCAGAGACTGGCGAGAATCACTTTCATGGAAATTGCCTGCCAAGCTTCCAAAAAACTACGAGTTGCCTGAAATCTCAGCACACACTTTTTCACCCAATCTTGATGAAACATTCAGGTAATGATCAGTACACCAATGCCACTTGGCTCGCCAAATTTTGTTCTTCTAGGTGAAACCGTTCGTTGGCAGTAACCGGTTTCATTTTGAGGTTTCACTCTGTTTTCTCCTATAGGGATACATGTATTTGGAACTCTAAATCATACAGGGTTTGTGCTAGCTCTTTGAAACTTGACACCATAAAGCAGTTTCAAGTTCTATCTCTATGGTTTGTTTGCTGTTGATGTA
>NW_027524242.1:0-34411 GCF_052094955.1 Ictidomys tridecemlineatus | reverse complement strand
TACAGAGAGCAGAGGTTGGAGACTGGGGTGCAGAAGGACTGTTTCAGAATGCAGAGGTTTGAGACTGGGGTGCGGAAAAACTGTTGCAGAGAACGGAATTTGGAGACTTAGGTGCAGAAGGACCGTTGCTGAGAGCAGCAGTTGGAGACTGACGTGAAGAAGGATTTCTACAGAGAGAAGAGGTTGGACACTGAGGTGCTGAAGAACTGTTACAGAGAGCAGAGGTTTGAGACTGGGGTGCATATGGATCTTACAGAGAGCAGAGATTGGAGACTGGGGTGCAGAAGACTGTTATAGAAAGCAGAGTTTGGAGACTTAAGTGCAAAAAGACTGTTGTAGAGAGAAGAGGTTGAAGCTGAGGTGCAGAAGGACTGTTGCAGAGACAAAGGGTTGGAGATGAGGTTAAGAAGGTCTGTTACAGAGAGCAGAGTTTGGAGACTGCGGTGCAGAAGGACTAATATAAAAAGCAGAGTTTGGAGACTGTGGTGCAGAGGACCGTTACAAAGAGCAGAAGTTGGAGACTGTAGTACAGAAGGACTTTTACAGAGAGCAGAGGTTGCACACTTGTGTACACAAGGACTATTGCAGACAACAGAGGTTAGAGACTGAGGTGGAGAAAGACCGTTGCAGAGAGCAGAGGTTGGATACTGATGAGCAGAAGCATTGTTACAGAGAGCAGAGTTTGGAGACTGGGGTACAGAAGGACTGTTTCAGAGAGCAGAGGTTTGAGACTGAGTTGCAGAAGAACTGTTGCAGAGTTCAGATGTTGGAAACTGGGGTGTATAAGTATCGTTGCAGAGAGAATAGGTTGGATACTGGAGTGCTGAAGGCCTGTTACATAGAGCTGAGTTTGTAGACTAGGGTGCAGGAGGCCTGTTACAGAGAGCAGAGTTTGGAGACTGGTGAGCAGGTGGACTGTTACAGAGAGCAGAGTTTGGATACTGGGTTGCAGAAGGATCTTATATAGAGCAGAGTTTGGAGACTGAGGTGCAGTAGGACTGTTACAGAGAGCAGAGGTTGGAGACTGGGGTGCAGATGGATATTTGCAGAGAGCAGAGTTTTCAGACTGAGGTGCAGAAGGACTGTTGAGAGTGCAGACGTTAAAGACTGGGTTGCAGAAGGATGGTTGCAGTAAGGAGATATTGGAGGCTAGAGTGCAGAAGGACTCTTACAGAGAGCAGAGGTTGGAGACTGAGGTGCAGAAAGACAGTTACAGACAGTAGAGTTTAGAGACAGTGGTGTAGAAGGACTGTTGCAGAGAGCAGAGGTTGGGGACTGGAATGAAGAAGGACTGTTGCAGAGAGCAAAGTTTGGAGACTGATGTGCAGAAGGAATGTTTCAGAGAGTAGAGTTATAAGACTGGGGTGAGGAAGGACTGATACAGAAAGGAGACTTTAGAAACTGGGGTGCATAAGGACCGTTACAAAGAGCAGACTAGTGTACAGAAGAACTGTGGCAGAGAGCAGATGGTGGACACTGTGGTGCAGAAGGACTGTTGCAGAGGAAAGAGGTTTGAAAATGGGGTGCAGAATGACTGTTCAGATAACAGAGGTTGGAGACTTGGGTTCAGATTGATTGTCGCAGAGAACAGAGGTTGGAGACTGGGGTGCAGAAGGACCGTTGAAAACAGCAGAGGTTGGAGACTGGGATGGAGAAGGAATGTTACAGAGACCAGAGTTTGGAAACCGAGGTGCAGAAGGATCTTAAAGAGAGAAGAGTTTGGAGACTGGGGTGCAGGAGGACTGTTGCAGAGAGAAGACGTTGGAGACTGGGGTGCAGAAAAATCATTGCAGAGAGAACAGGTTGAAGACTGGGGTGCAGAAGGACGGTAACAAAATGCAGAGTTTGAAGACTGTGGTACAGAAAGACTGTTACAGAGAACAGAGGATGGAGACTGGGGTACAGAAGGATCATTGGAGAGCGCAGAGGTTAGAGACTGGGGTGAAGAAGGACTGATCCAGAAATCAGAGTTTGGAGACTTGGGTTCAGATAGGCTGTTTCAGAGAACAGAGGTTGGAGACTTTGTTCAGAAGGACTGTTGCAGAGAGTAGAGTTTGGAGACTAGGGTCCGGAAGTATCCTTGTAGAGAGCAGAGTTTGGAGACTGGGGTGAAGAAGGACTGTTGCAGAGAGCAGAGGTTGGAGACTGGGTGCAGAAGGACTGTTGCAGAGAGCAGATGATGGAGACTGGAGTGCCTAAGGACTGTTGCAGAGAATAGAGGTTGGAGACTGGGGTGCAGAAGGACTGTTATAAAAAGCAGAGTTTGGAAATTGGGATGCAGAAGGACTGTTACAGAGAGCAGTGTTTGGAGACTGGGGTGCAGAGGACTGTTATAGAGAGCAGAGTTTGGAGCCTGGGGTTCAGATGGATCTTACAGAGAGCAGAGTTTTGAGATTGGGGTTCAAAAGGGCTGTTTCAGAGAGCAGATTCTGGAGACTGGGGTGGAGAAGAATAGTTGCAGAGAGAAGAGGTTGAAGACTGGGGTGCAGAAGGCCTGTTACAGAGAGCAGAGTTTGGAGACTGGGTGGCAAAAGTCATGTTACAGAGAGCAGAGTTTGGAGACTGTTGTGCAGAAGGATTGTTACAGAGTGCAGAGTTTAAAGACTGGGTTGCAGAAGAATCTTACATAGAGCAGAGTTTGGAGAATGAGGTGCAGAAGGACGGTTACAAAGAGCAGAAGTAGGAGACTATGGTGCAGAAGAGTTTTTGCAGTGAGCAGATATTTTAGAGTGAGTTGCAAAAGGACTGTTGCAGAGAGCAGATATTAGAGACTGGGTTTTAGAAGGACTGTTGCAAGAGCAGAGGTTGGAGACTTTGGTGAAGAAGGATCGTGGCAGAGATTAGAGTTTGGTGACCGGTTGGCAGAAGAGCTGTTACAGAGAGCAGAGTTTGAAACTGGGTTGCAGAAGGATCTTATAGAGAGCAGAGGTTGCACACATGGGTGCAGAAGGATTGTTACAGAGAGCAGAGCTTGGAGACTGTGGTCCAGAAGAACTCTTGCAGAGAGCAGACGTTGGAGACTGGGGTTCAAAAAGATCGTTGCAGAAAGCAGAGTTGGAGACTGTAGTGTAGAAGGACTGTTGCAAAGAGCAGATGTTGGAGACTGGGGTGCAGTAGGATCATTGCAGAGAGCAGTTGTTGGAAACTGGGGTGCAGAAATATCGTTTCAGAGAGCAGAGTTAGGAGACTGGCATTCAGAATGCCTGTTACAGAGAGGAGAGGTTGGAGACTGGGTGCAGAAGGACTGTTACAAAGAGCAGAGTTGGAAGACTGGGTTGCTGTAGGATCTTACAGTGAGCACAGGTTGGAGACTGAGGAGCAGGTGGACTGTTACTGAGAGCAGTGTTTGGATACTGGGGTGCAGAAGGATTGTGCAGAAAGCAGAAGTTTCAGACTGAGGTGCAGAAGGACTGTTGCAGAGAGCAGAGGTTGGAGACTGAGGTGTAGAAGGACTGTTACAGAGAGCAGAGTTTGGAGACTCAGGTGCAGAAGGACTGTTACAGGAAGCAGAGTATGGAAATTGGGGTGCAGACGGACCGTTACAGAGAGAAGAGGATGGAGACTGAGGTGCAGAAGGACTCTTACATAGAAAACAAGTTTAAGACTGAGGTGCAGAAGGAGAGATACAGAGAACAAAGGTTGGAGACTGGGGTTAAGAAAGACTGATACAGAAAGTAGAGGTTGGAGACTGGGGTGTAGAAGGACTGTTACAAAGAGCAGAGGTTGGAGACTGCGGTACAGACGGACTGTTACATAGAGCAGATCTCGGAATCTGGTGAGCAAACGGACTGTTGCAGAGAGCAGATGTTGGTAACTAGGGTTCAGAATAACTGTTGTAGAGAGCAGAGTTTGGAGACTGACGTGCGGAAGTCCTGTTACAGAGAGCAGAGGTCGGAGACATGGGTGTAAAAGGACTCTTACAGAGAGCTGAGGTTGGTTACAGGGCTGCAGAAGCATCTTACAGAGGTCAGAATTTGGCGACTGAGGTCCAGAAGGACTGTTACAGAGAGTAGAGTTTGGAGATTGAGGTGCAAAAGGCCTGTTACAGAGAGCAGAGGTTGGAGACTGGGGTGCAGAAAAACTGTTACAGAGAGCAGAGTTTTTAGACAAAGTTGACCAAGGATCTTACAGAGACCAGTGTTTGTAGACCAAGGTGCAGCAGGACTTTTACAGAGAGCAGAGGTTGGAGACTAGGGTGCACAAGGATCGTTCCAGAGAACAGAGTTTTAAGACTAAGGTGTAGAAGGAATTTGCAGAGAGCACATGTTGGAGACTGGGGTGCAGAAGGACTGTTGCAGAGAGCAGAGGTTTGAGACAGGGGTGCAGAAGGATCATTGTAGAGAGCAGAGGTTGGAGACTGGGGTGAAGAAGGATTGTTAAAGAGAACAGACATCAGAGACTGAGGTGCAGAAGGCCTGTTACGGAGAGCAGAGTTTGGAGCAGGGGTGCAAAAGTACTTTTACAGTGAGTAGAGTTTGGAGAATTAGGTGCAGAAGGACCGTTGCAGAGAGCAGAGGTTGGATACTGAGGTCCAGAAGGATTGTTACAGAGAGCAGAGGTTGGAGACTGGGTTGCAGAGGGACTTCTGCAGAGAGCAGAGGCTGGACATGGGGTGTAGAAGGACCGTTACTGAGAGCAGATTTTGAAATCTGCACTACAGAAGGACTGTGACAGACAACAGAGTTTGGAGACTGGTGTGGAGATGGACTGTTTCAGTGTGCAGACCTTGGTGACTGGGGTTCAGAAGAACTTTTGCAGATAGCTGAGGTTGGAGACTGGGGTGCAGAAGAACTGTCACAGAGAGCAGAGTTTGGAGACTGAGGTGCACAAGGAATGTTGCAGAAAGCAGAGGTTGGAAACTGTGGTGCAGAAAGAATGATACAGAAAAGAGAGGTTGGGGACAGTGGTGCAGAAGGACTGTTACAGAGAGTAGAGGTTGGAGACTGGGGAGCAGAAAGACTGTTACAGATAGCACAGGTTGGAGACTGGGGAGCAGCAGGACTGTTACAGAGAGCAGCGGTTGGAGAATGCGGTGCAGAAGCACTGTTACAGAGAGCCGATTTTGGAGACTGAGGTGCAGAAGGACTGTTACAGAAAGCAGAGTTTGGAGACTGGGGTGCACAAGGATTTTTGCAGAGAGCAGATTTTTCAGACTAAGGTTCAGAAGGACTGTTGCAGAGCGCAAATGTTGGAGACTGGAGTGCCGAAGGACTTTTGCAGAGAACAGAAGTTGGAGAATGGGGTGCAAAAGGATCGTTGCAGAGAGCAGAGGTTTGAGACTGGGCTGCAGAATTATTGTTATAGAGACAAGAGTTTGGAGACTGGGGTGCACAATGACTGTTAGAGATAGCAGAGCTTGGAGACTGGGGTTTAGATGGACTGTTACAGAAAGCAGAGGTTTGAGACTTGGGTGCAGAAGGACCGTTACAGAGAGCAGATTTTGGAGACTGCACTACAGGAGGACTGTTAAAGAGAGCAGAGGTTGGAGACTGGTGTGGGTAAGGATTATTTCAGAGTGAAGACCTTGGAGACTGGGGTTTAGAAGAACTGTTGCAGAGAGCAGAGTTTAAAGACTGGGGTAAAGAAGAACTGTCGCAGAGAGCAGAGGTTGGAGACTGAGGTGCCGAAGGAATGTTGAAGAGAGCAGAGGTTGGAAACTGTGGTGCAGAAGGAATGATACAGAAAAGAGAGGTTGGAGACTGTGGTGCAGAAAAAAAAGTTACAGAGAGCAGAGGTTGTGGACTGCGGTACAGAAGGAATGTTACAGAGAGCAGATTTGGAGACTGGGGAGCAGAAGGACTGTTACAGAGAGCAGAGGTTGGAGAATGGAAAGCAGAAGGACTGTTACAGAGAGCAGAGGTTGTAGACTGGTGAGCAGAAAGAATGTTACAGAGAGCAGATTTGGAAACTGGGGTGCAGAAGGATCTTACAGAGAGCACAGGTTGGAGGCTGGGGTGCAGAAGCACTGTTACAGAGAGCTGATTTTGGAGACTGAGGTGCAGAAGGACTATTACAGAAAGCAGATTTTGGAGAGTGGGGTGCACAAAGATTGTTGCAGAGAGCAGAGTTTTCAGACTGAGCTTCAGAAAGACTGTTGCAGAGATCAGATGTTAGAGACTGGGGTGCAGAAAGACTTTTGCAGAAAGCAGAGGTTGGAGAATGGGGTGCAAAAGAATCGTTGCAGAGAGCAGAGGTTGGAGACTAGGGTGCAAAAGGACTGTTACAGAGAGCAGAGATTGGAGACTGGGGTGCAGAAGGATCCTTGTAGAGAACAGAGTTTTCAGACTGACTTGCAGAAAAACTCCTTAAGAGAGCAGAGTTTATAGAAGAAGTTGCACAAGGATCTTACTGAGAGCAGAGGTTGTAGAGCGAGGTGCAGCAGGACTGTTACAGAGAGCAGAGTTTGGAGACTGGGGTGTACCGTTGCAGAGTGAAGAGTTTTCAGACTGAGGTGCAGAAGGACTGTTGCAGAGAACAGATGTTGTAGACTGGGTGCAGAAGGACTGTTGCAGAGAGCAGAGTTTGGAGACTGGGGTTTAGAAGGACTGTTGAAGAGAGCAGAAGTTGGAGACTGAGGTGCAGAAGGACTGTTACAGAGAGCAGAGTTTTGAGACAGGGTTGCAAAAGCATCTTACAGAGAGCGGAGTTTGGAGAGTGAGGTGCAACTGGACTGTTAGAAAGAGCAGGGTTTGGAAACTGGGTGCAGAAGGATTGTCGAAGAGGGCAGAGTTTGGCGACTGGGTTGCAGAAGGATCTTACAGAGATCAGAGTTGGAAGACTGAGGTGCAGAAGGCATGTTACAGACAGTAGACGTTGCAGACTGAGGTGCAGAAGAACCATTGCAGGGAGCAGAGATTGGAGACTGGGGTGTAGAAGAACTGTTGCAGGTAGCAGGTGTTGGAGACTTGGGTGCATAACAACTGTTGCAGAGAGAAGAGTTTGGAGACTGAGGAGCAGAACGACTGTCACAGAGAGTAGAGGTTGGAGTCTAGGGTGCAGAAGGACTGATACAGAAACAGAGGTTGGAGTCTGGTGTTACAGAAAGCAAAGTTTGGAGACTGCAATACAGGAGGACTGTTAAAGAGAGCAGATGTTGCAGACTGTGGAGTAGAAGAACTGTTGCAGAGTAGAGGTTGGAGACTGGGTTGCAGAAGAACTGTCGCATAGAGCAGAAGTTGGAGACTGAGGTGCAGTAAGAATGTTACAGAGATCAGAGGTTGGAGACTGGGGTGCAGAAGTACTCATACAGAAAGAAGAGTTTGGAGACTGGGGTGCAGAATTAAGGTTACAGAGAGGAGATATTGGAGACTGCAGTACAGAAAGACTGGTACAGACAGCAGAGTTTAAGACTAGGGTAAAGAAGGACTGTTCCAGAGAGCAGATGTTAGAGACTTTGGTTCAGAAGGACTGTTGAAGAGAGAATAGGTTAGAGAATGGGGTGCAAAATTAAGGAGCAGAGGTTGGAGACAGAGGTTCAGAAGGACTGTTACAGACAGCAGTGGTTGAAAACTGTTGTGCAGAAAGACTGATACAGAAATCAGAGGTTTGAGACTGTGGTACAGAAGGACTGTTGCAGAGGGCAGAGGTTGTAGACTGAGGTGAGGAAGGATCCTTGCATAGAGAAGAATTTGGAGACTGGGGTGCAGAAGGCCTGTTACAGAGAGCAGAGAATCAAGACTGGGGTGCAGAAGGCCTGTTACACAGAGAAGAAATTGGAGACTGGGGTGCAGAAGGACTGTTACAGATAGCACAATTTTGAGACTGGGTTGCAGAAGGATCTTACAGAGAGATTTTGGAGACTGAGGTTCAGAAATACTATTACAGAGAGTAAAGTTTGAAAACTCGGGTGCGGGAAGGATGTTTGAAGAGAGCAGGGATTTCAGACTGAGGTGCAGAAGGACTGTTATAGAGAGCAGATGTAGGATCCTGGGGTGCAGAAAAACTGTTACAGAGAGCAGAGTTTGGAGACTAGGGTGTGAAAGCCTGTTACACAGAGCAGAGGTTGGAGACTGGGGTGCAGAAGGACTGTTACAGATAGTACAGTTTGAAGACTGGGGTGCAGAAGGATCCTTGCAGAGAGCAGAGGATTCAGAACGAGGCACAAAAGGACTTTTACACAGAGCAGAGTTTGGACTCTGAGATGTAGAACGACTCTTACAGAAACCAGAGGTTGGCAATTGGTGAGCAGAAGGAATCATTACAAAGAGAAGAGGTTGGAGACTGCAATTCAAAAGGACTGTTACAGAGAGCAGAGTTTGGAGAATGGTTAGAAGAAGGATCGTTGCAGAGAGCAGATGTTTGAGACTGGGTTGCAGAAGTTCCGTTACAGATAGCACAGGTTGGAGATTATGGTGTAGAAGACCTGCACAGAGAGCTGAGTTTGGAGACTGGGGTGCAGAAGGATTGTTACAAAGAGCAGAGTTTGGAGACTCGGGTGCAGAAGGACTGTTACAGAGAGCAGAGGTTCGAGACTGGGGTGCAGAAAAACTTTTACAGAGAGAAGAGTTTGGAGACTGAGGTGCATAAGGCCTGTTACAGATAGTAGATGTTGGTGACTGAGGTACAGAAAGACTGTCATAGAGAGCAGAGGTTGGAGACTGAGGTACAGAAAGACTGGTACAGAGAGCAGAGGTTGGATACTGAGATGCAGAAGGACTGTTACAGAGAGCAGATGTTGAAGACTGGGGTACAGAAAGATCATTGCAGAGAGAAGAGGGTGAAAACTGAGGTGCAGAAGGATTATTGCAGAGAGCAGAGGTTGGAGAATGGGGTTCAGAAGGATCTTTACAGAGAGCAGAGGTTGGAGACTGGGGTCAGAAGGACAGTTACGGAGACCACATGTTGGAGACTGGCGCGCAGAAGGATCGCTGCTGAGAGCAAAGGTTGGAAACTGAGGTGCAGAAGGATAGATTCAGAGAGCAGAGGTTGGAGACTCAGGGGCAGAAGGATCATTACAGAGAGCAGAGGTTGTAGACTGAGGTGCAGAATGACAGTTACAGATAGCACAGTTTGGAGATCTGAGTGTAGAAAAAATGTTGCAGAGAGCAGAGGTTGGAGACAGGGATGCAGAAAGACTGTTGTAGAGAGTAGAGATTGGAGATATAGGTGCAGAAGGACTGATACAGAGAGCAGAGGTTGGAGACTGGGGTGCAGAAGGACTGATAAACAAAGCAGAGGTTGGAGACTGGACTGAAGAAAGACCATTACAGACAGTAGAGTTTGGAGACTGCAGTACAGAAGGACTTTTACAGAGAGCACAGGTTGGATACCGGGGTGCAGAACGACTGATGCAGAAAACAGAGTTTGGAGACTGCCGTACAGAAGAATCTTACAGAGAGTAGAGGTTGGAGACTGGGTTGCAGTAGGACTGTTGCACAGAGCAGAGGTTGGATACTGGCGTGCAGAAGAACTGTTACAGAGAGCAGAGTTTGGAGACTGAGGTGCTGAAAGACTGTTACGGAGAGCAGAGGTTGGAAACTGGGGTGCAGAAGGACTGTTGCAGAGAGCAGAGGTTGGAGACTTGGGTCTAGAAAGATCGTTGCAGAGAGATGAATTTGGAGACTGGGGTGCAGAAGGACTGTTGCAGAGAGCAGAGGCTGGAAACTAGGGTTTAGAAGGACTGTTGCAGAGAGCAGATTTTGTAGACTGGAGTGCAGATGGACTGTTGCAGAGAGCAGAGGTTGGAGACTGAGGTGTAGAAGGAATGTTACAAGGAGCAGAGTTTGGATACTGGGGTGCAGAAGGACTGTTACAGAGAGCAGAGGTTGGATACTAGGGTTCAGATGGATCTTACAGAGAGCAGAGGTTGAAGACTGGGGCGCAAATGGACTGTTGCAGAGAGTAGAGTTTGGAGACTCAAGTGCAGAAGGACTGTTACAGAGAGCATAGTTTGGAAACTGAGGTGCAGAAAGATCGTTTTAGAGACCAGAGCTTGGATACTGAGGTGCAGTAGACTGTTGCAGAGAGCAGATGTTGTAGACTGAGGTGCAGAAGGAATGTTACAGAGAGTAGAGGTTTTAGATTTGGGTTTAAAAGGCCTGCTACAGAGAACAGAGGTTGGAGACTTGGGTGCAGAAGGACTGTTACAGAGAGCAGAGTTTGGAGACAGGGTTGCAGAAGCATCTTAAAGAGAGCAGAGTTTGGAGGTTGCTCAAGTATCTTACAGAGAGCAGAGGTTGTTGACCAAGGTGCAGCAAGACTGTTACAGAGAGCAGAGGTTGGAGACTAGGGTGCAGAATGATCGTTGCAGAGGACACTGTTTTCAGACTGAGGTTCAGAAGGACTGTTGCAGAGAGCAGTTTTTGGAGACACGGGTGCAGAAGGACTGTTGCAGAGAGAAGACGTTGGAGAATGGGATGAATAAAGATCGTCCTAGAGAGCAGAGGTTTGAGACTAGGATGCAGAAGGACTGTTACAGAGAACTGAGGTTGGAGACTGGGGTGCAGAAGGCCTGTTACAGAAAGGAGATTTTAGAGAAAGCGTGCAGAAGGACTGTTACAGAGGAAAGAGTTTGGAGACTGGGTTACAGAAAGATGTTACACAGAGCAGAGGTTGGAGACTGAGGTGCAGAAGGATTGTTACAGAGAGCAGATGTTAGAGACTGGGGTGCAGAAGGACTGTTGCAGATAGCAGATGTGGGAGACTGGGGTGCAGAAGAACTGTCGGAAAGAGCAGATGTTGGAGACTGAGGTGCAGAAGGAATGTTGCAGAGAGCAGAGTTTGGAGACTGGGGTGCAGAAGTACTGATACAGAGAGAAGAGGTTGGAGACTGGGGTGCAGAAGGACCGCTAGAGAGAGCAGAGTTTGGAGACTGCAGTACAGAAGGACCGTTACAGAGAGCATACATTGGAGACTAGGGTAAAGAAGGACTATTGCAGAGAGCAGATGTTAGAGACTGTGGTTTAGAAGGACTGTTGCAGAGAACAGAGATTGGAGAATGGGGTGTAGAAGGACTTTTGCAGAGAGCAGAGGTTGAAGACTAATGTGCTGAAGGACTGTTACAGAGAAAAGAGGTTGGAGACTGAGGCTTAGAAGAACTGTTAGAGAGAGCAAAGTTTGGAGACTGGGGTGCAGAAGGATCGTTGAAGACAGAAGAGTTTTGAGACTGGGGTGCAGAACTGTTATGGAGAGTAGAGTTTTTAGACAAGGTTGCTCAAGGATCTTACAGAGAGCAGAGGTTGTAGACCAAGGTGAAGCAGGACTGTTACAGAAAGCAGAGATTGGAGACTAGGGTGCAGAATGATCGTTGCAGAGAACAGAGTTTTCAGACTGAGGTGCAGACGGACTATTGCAGAGAGCAGTGGTTGGAGACTGGGTTGCAGAAGGACTGTTGCAGAGAGCAGTGTTTGGAGACTGGGATGCAGAAGGATCGTTGTAGAGAGCCGATGTTGGAGACTGGTGTGAAGAAGGATTGTTATAGAGAAAAGAGGTCGGAGACTGGGGTGTAGAAGGCCTGTTACGCAGAGCAGAGTTTGGAAAATGGGTGCAGTATTACTTTTCCAGAGAGTAGAGTTTGGAGAATGAGGTACAGAAGGATCGTTATAGAGAGCGGAGGTTGGAGACTGCGTTGCACAGGGACTGCTGCAGAGAGCAGAGGCTTGACATGGGGTGTAGAAGAACTGTTGCGGAGAGCACAGGTTTGAGATTTGTGTGCATAAGCACTGTTGCAGAGAGTAGAGGTTGGAGACTGCCTTTCAGTAGGACTGTTACAGAGGCAGAGTTTGGAGACTTGGTGCAGAAGGACTGTTGCAGAGAGCAGATGTTGGAGACTGGGTTTAAGAAGGACTGTTGCCGAGAGAAAAGTTTGTAGACTGAGGTTCAGAAGGACTGTTACAGAGAGCAGAGGTTGGAGATTGGGGTGCAGATAGACTGATACAGAAAGCAGAGTTTGGAGACTCTGGTGTATAAGGACTGATGCAAAGAGCAGAGGTTGGAGAATGGAGTGCAAAAGGCCTGTTACACAGAGTAGAGGTTGGAGACTGAAGTGCAGATGGACTGTTACAAACAGCAGAGTTTGGAGACAGGGTTGCAGAAGGAACTTTCAGAGAGAAGATTTTGGAGACTGTGGTACAGCAGAACTGTTACAGAGAGAAGAAGTTGGAGACTGGTGTGCAGAATGATCGTTTCAGAGAACAGAGTTTTCAGACTGAGGTGCAGAAGGACTTTGCAGAGAGCAGATATTGGAGACTGGGGTGCAGAAGGACTGTTGCAGAGAGCAGAGATTGGAGACTGGCGTGCAGAAGAATCGTTGTAGCGAGCAGAGGTTTGAGACTGGCATGCAGAAGGACTGTTACAGAGAACAGAGGTTGGAGAAGGTGTGCAGAAGGACTGTTCCAGAGGGCAGAGTTTACAGACTGGGTTGCAGAAGGATCTTACAGAGAGAATTTGTTGGAGACTGAGGTGCAGAAAGACTGTTACAGAGAGTTTAGAGATTGAGGTTCAGAAGGACTGTTGTAGAGAGCAGTGTTTGGAGACTTAGGTGCAGAAGGATTGTGACAGAGAGCAGAGGTTGTAGACAGGGGTGCAGAAGGAGTGTTGCAGATAGCAGAGTTTGGAGACTGGGGTGCAGAAGGACTGTTGCAGATAGCAGAGTTTGGAGAATGTGGTGAGAAGGACTGTTGCAGAAAGCAGAATTTTGAGACTTGGTTGCAGAAAGCTGTTACAGAGAGCAGAGTTTGGAGACTCAGGTGCAGAAGGACTGTTACAGAGAGATGAGGTTGGAGACTAGCGTGCAGAAGGACTGATACAGAAAGCAGAGGTTGAAGACTGGGGAGCAGAAGGAGCGTAACAGAGAGCAGATTTTGGAGACTGCACTACAGGAGGACTGTTACATAGAGCAGAGATTGGAGACTGGTGTGGAGAAGGACTGTTTCAGAGTGCAGACCTTGGAGTCTGGGGTGCAGTAGAACTGTTGCAGAGAGCATGAGTTGGAGACTGGGGTGCAGAAGAACTGTTGCAGAGAGCAGAGGTGTAGACAGAGGTGCAGAAAAAATGTTAAAGGGAGAAGAGGTTGGAAACTCTGGTGTAGAAGGAATGATACAGAAAGGAGAGGTTGGAGACTGGGGTGCAGAAGGATCATTGCAGACAGCAGAGGTTGAGGACTGCGGTACACAAGGACTGCTACAGAGAGCAGAATTTGGAGACTGGGGAGAAGAAGGACTGTTACAGAAAGCAGAGGTTGGAGACTGGTAAGCAGAAGGAGTGTTACAGAGAGCAGAGGTTGGATTCTCGGGAGCAGAAGGAATGTTACAGAGAGCAGATTTGAAAACAGGGGTGCGAAAGAATCTTACACTGAGCAGATGTTGGAGGCTGGGGTGCAGAAGCACTGTTACAAAGAGCGGATTTTGGAGACTGAGGTGCAGAAAAACTGTTACACAAAGCAGATTTTGGAGACTGGTGTGCACAAGGATCGTTGCAGAGAGCAGAATTTTCATACTGAGCTTCAGGTAGACTGTTGCAGACTGTAGATGTTGAAGACTGGGGTTTAAAAGGACTATTGAAGAGGGCACATGTTGGAGACTGGGGTGCAAAAGGATCATTGCAGAGAGCAGAGGTTGGAGACTGGGGTGCAGAAGGACCATTACAGGTAGCAGAGATTGGGGTCTGCGGGACAGAACACATGTTGGAGACTGGGGTGCAGAACAACTTCTACAGAGAGCAGAGTTTTTCGACAATTTTGTAAAAGGATCTTACAAAGAGCAGAAGTTGTAGATCGAGGTGCAGCAGGACTGTTACAGAGAGCAGAGGTTGGAGACTGAGGTGCAAAAGGACTGTTACAGAGAGTAGAGGTTGGAGATTTGGGTGCAAAAGGCCTGTTACACAGAGCAGAGGTTGGAGACTGGAGTGAAGAAGAATTCCTACAGAGAGCAGAGTTTTTAGACAAGGTTGCAAAATGATCTTACAAAGAGCAGAGTTTGTAGACTGAGGTGCAGCAGGACTGTTACATAGAGCAGAGGTTGGAGACTGTGGGGCAGAAGGACCATTGCAGAGATCAGAGTTTGGTAACTGAGGTGAAGAAGGATTGTTACAGAGAACAGAAGTTGGAGCCTGAGATGCAGAAGAACTGTTGCAGAGAGCACAGTTTGGAGAATGGGGTTTACAAGCACTGTTGCCGAGAGCAGAGGTTGGAGACTGGGGTGCAGAAGGACTGTTACAGAGAGCAGAGTTTGGAGACAGGGTTGCAGAAGGATCTTACAGAGAGCAGAGTTTAAAGACTGAGGTGCAACGGGACTATTACAGAGAGCAGAGTTTGAAGACTGGGGTGCAGAAAGATTGTTGCAGATAACAGAGATTTCATACTGAGTTGCAGTAGGACTGTTGCAGAGAGCAGAGGTTGGAGACAGGGATGCAGAAGGACTGTTGCATAGAGCAGATGTTGGATACTGGGGTGCAGAAGGATCATTGCAGAGAGCAGAGGTTGGAGACTGGGGTGCAGAAGGACAGTTGCAGAGAGCAGATGTTGGAGACTGGTTTGCAGAAGGATCTTTGCAGACAGCAAAAGTTTGAGACTGGGGTGCAGAAGGAGTGTTACAGAGAGTAGACTTTCGAGACTGAGGTGCAGAAAGATCGATGCAGAGAGCTATGTTTGGAGACTGATGTGCAAAAGGACTGTTGCAGAGAGCAGAAGTTGGAGACTGAGGTGCAAAAGGACTGTTACAGAGAGTAGAGGTGGGAGATTTGGGGGCAAAAGGCCTGTTACAGGTATCAGAGGTTGGAAACTGGGGTGCAGAAGGATCGTTGTAGAGAGCAAAATTTTGAGACTGGGGTGCAGAATGATTGTTATAAAGAACAGAGGTTGGAGACCTGGGTGCAGAAGGCCTGTTACGGGCAGCAGAGTTTTGACAAAGTGTTCATAAGTACATTTACAGAGAGTAGTTTTTGGAGACTGAGGTGCAGAAGGACCGTTGCAGAGAGCATAGGTTGAAGACTAAGGTGCAGAAAAATTGTTACACAGAGCAGATGTTAGAGACTGGGTTGCAGAGGGACTGTTGCAGAGAGCACAGGCTGGACACTCGGGTGTATAAGGACTGTAGCAGAGAGCACAGGTTCACATTGGGGTGCAGAAGGACTTTTGCAGAGAGCAGAGGTTGGAGATTGGGTTACATTAGGACTTTTACATAGGCAGAGGTTGGAGATTTGGTGCAGAAGGACTGTTGCAGAAAGCAGATGTTGGAGATTTGGGTGCAGAAAGACTGTTGCAGAGAGCAGAGTTTGTAGACTGAGGTGCAGAAAGACTATTACAGAAAGCAAATATTGGAAATTGTGGTGCAGATGGAGTGATACAGTAAGCAGAGTTTGGAGACTGGGGTTCGGACGATCTGTTGCAGAGAGCAGAATTTGTAGACTGAAGTGAAGAAGCAATATTACAGAGAGCAGAGGTTGGAGAATGGGGTGCAAAAGGCCTGTTACAGAGAGCAGAGGTTGGAGACTGGGGTGCAGAAGGACTGTTACAGAGAGCAGAATTTTGAGACTGGGGTGCATTAGGATCCTTGCAGAGAACAAAGTTTTCAGACTGAGGTGCAGAAGGTCTGTTGCAGAGAGCAGAGTTTTTAGACTGAGGTGCAGAAAGAGTGTTACAGAGAGCAGAGATTGGATACTTGGGTGCAGAAGGGGCGTTACATAGAGCAGATTTTTTAGAGTGCATTACAGGAGGACTGTTACAGATAGCAGAGTTTAAAGGCTGGGGTGCAGAATGACCTTTGCAGAGAGCAGATGTTGGAGACTGTGGTGGAGAAGGATTGTTACAGAGAGCAGAGGTTGGAGAGTGAGGTGCAGAAGGATTGTTACAGAGAGCAGAGGTTGAAGACTGGGGTACAGAAGGACCATTACAGAGAGCAAAGTTTGGAGACTGAGGTACAGAAAGACTTTTAAAGAAAGCAGAGTTTGGATACTGGGGTGCAGAAGAACTGCTGAAAAGAGCAGAGTTTGGAGACTGAAATGAAAAATGATCTTTCAGAGAGCAGAGTCTGGAGACTGGGGTGCAGAAGGACTGTTGCAGAGAGCAGAAGTTGGAGTCTGAGGTGCAGAAAAATCGTTGCAGAGAAAAGAGGTTGGAGATTGGGGTGCAGAAAGACTGTTACAGAAAGCAGATGCTGGCAATTGGGGAGCAGAAGGACCGTTACAAAGAGAAGAGGTTGGAGACTGCGATACAAAAAGACTGTTACAGAGAGCAGAGGTTGGAGACTGGGTACAAGAAGAATTCTTTCAGAGAGCAGATGTTGTAGACTTGGGTGCATAAGGACTGTTACAGAGGGCAGAGGTTGGAGACTGGGGTGTGGAAGGACCATTAGTGAGAGCAGAGGTTTGAGACTGAGGTGCAGAAAGACATTTACGAAGAGCAGAGGTTGGAGACTGGCGTGCAGAAGGATTCTTACAGAGAGAAGAGGATGGAGACTTGGGTGCAGAAGGAGTGATAAAGACAGCAGAGTTTGAAGATTGGGGTGCAGAAGAACTGTATAGAGAGCAGAGGTTGGGGACTCGGGTGCAGAAGGACTGTTACAGAGAGCAGAGGTTCGAGACTGAGGTGCAGAAAAACTGTTACAGAGAGCAGAGGTTGGAGACTGGGGTTTAGAAGGCCTGTTACAGAGAGCAGAGTTTGGAGACTGAGGTGCAGAAAAATTGGTACAGAGAGGAGAGGTTGGCAACTGAGGTGCAGAAGGACTTTTACAGAGAGTAAAAGTCTCACTGTTGGAGACTGGGGTGCAGAAAGAGTATTAAAGAGAGAAGAGGTTGGAGACTGAGGTGCAGAAAGATCATTTCTGAGTGCAGAGGTTTGAGACTGGGGTGCAGAAGGACTGTTACAGATTGCAGAACTTGGAGACTGAGGTGCAGATTGACTTTTACATAGAGGAGAGGTTGGAGACTGGGGTGAAAAAGGATTCTTACAGAGAGCAGAGAATGGAGACTGGGGTGCAGAAGGATCGTTGCAAAGAGCAGAGGTTGGAGAATGAGGTGCAGAAGAATCGCTACAGAGAGCAGAGTTTGGAGACTGGGTTGCAGCAGGATAGTTACAGAGAGCACAGGTTGGAGACTTGGGTGCAGAAGAAATGTTGCAGAGAGCAAAGGTTGGAGACTGGGGTGCAGAAGTACTGTAGCAGAGAGCGGAGGTTGTAGACTGGAGTGCAGAAAGACTGTTGCAGAGAGCAGTTGTTGGAATCTGGGATGCAGAAAGATCATTGCAGAGAGCAGAGGTTGGAGACTGCGGTTTAGAAGGACTGTTACAGAGAGCAGAGGTTGAAGACTGAGTGCAGAAGAATCATTGCCGAGAGAAGAGGATGGAGACTGGGGAGCAGAAGGCCTGTTAAAGAGAGCAGAGTCTGGAGACTGGGGTGCAGAAAGATTGTTTCAGATAACACAGTTTGGAGACTAGGGTGCAGAAGGATTGTTGCAGACAGCAGAGATTTCAGATTGAGGCTTAGAAGGACTGTTACAGAGAGCAGAGGTTGGAATCTGAGGTGCAGAAGGACTGTTACATAAAGCAGAGGTTGGCAATTGGGGTGTGCAGAAGGACCGTTATACAGAGCAGAGTTTGGAGACTTTGGTGCAGAAGGATTGTTGTAGAGAGCAGATGTTGGGAACTAGGATGCAGTAGGACCATTACAAAGAGCAAAGTTTGGGAGACTGAGGTGCAGAAGGATCGCTACAGAGAGCAGAGTTTAGAAACCGGGGTGCAGTAGGATAGTTACAGTGTACAGTTTGGAGACTGGGGTGCAGAAGAAATGTTGAAGAGAGCAGAGGCTGGAGACTGGGGTGCAGAAGGACTGTAGCAGAGAGCAGAGGTTGGAGACTGGTGTGTAGAAGGACTTATGCACGAAGCAGAGTTGTGAGACTGGGGTGCAGAAGGACTGTTGAGGAGAGCAGAGGTTGGAGACTGAGGTGCAGAAGGGTTGTTACAGAGATCAGAGGTTTTACACTGGGGTGCAAAATTACTGAAACGGAAAGTAGAGTTTGGAGACTGGGGTGCAGAATGACTGTTAACGACAGCAGAGTTTGTAGTTTGGGGTGCAGAAGGACTGCTGCAGAGATCAGAGGTTGAATAATCGGGTGCAGAAGGGTCGTTGCAGAGAGATGAGGTTGGAGACTGAGGTGCAGATTGACTGTTACAGAGAGCAAAGTTTGGAGAACGGGGTGCAGAAGGATCTTACAGAGAGCAGAGGTTGGAGACTGGGGTGCAGAAGGACTGTTGCAGAGAGCAGAGGTTGGAGACTGAGGTGCAGAAGAATCGTTGCAGAAAGAAGAGATTGGAGACTTGGATGCAGAAGGCCTGTTACAGAGATCAGACTTTGGAGACTGAGTTTCAGAAGACCTGTTACAAAGAGCAGATGTTTGAGACTGGGGTGCAGAAGGATTGTTACAGATAGCACAGTTTGGAGATTGGGGTTTAGAAGGATTGTTGCAGAGAGCTGAGGTTTCAGACTGATGCTTAGAAGGACTGTTACAGAGAGCAGATTTTGGAGTCTCAGGCCCAGAAGGATCTTTTCAGAAAGCAGAGGTTGGCAATTGGGGTTCAGAAGTACCGTTATAGAGAGAAGAGGTTGGAGACTGTTGTACAGAAAGACTGTTACAGAGAGCAGACTTTGGAGACTGGGATGCTGAAGGATCTTTGCAGAGAGCAGAGGTTGGAGACTGGGGTGTAGAAAGACTTTTGGGGAGAGCAGAGTTTGGAGACTGGGGTGCAGAAGGCCTGTTACAGAGAGCAGAGTTTGGAGACTTGGTTGCAGAAAACATGTTACAGGAAGTAGATGTTGGAGATTTGGGTGCAGTAAACCTGTTACAGAGAGCAGAGGTTGGAGTACTGACTTGCAGAAGAACTGTTACAGAGAGCAGAGTTTGGGCCTGGGGTGCAGAAGGATTGTTACAGATAGCACAGTTTGAAGACTGGGGTTTAGAAAGATTGTTGCAGAGAGCAGGGGTTTCAGACTGTGGCTTAGAATGACTTTTACAGAGAGCAGAGGTTTGAGTTTCAGGTGCATAAGGACTGTTGCAGAAAACAGAGGTTGGCATTTGGGGTTCAGAAGTACCGTTAGAGAGAGAAGAGGTTGGAGCCTGCGGTACAGAAATACTCTTACAGTGAGCAGAGTTTGGAGACTGGGGTGCAGAAGGATTGTTACAGAGAGCAGACGTTGTAGACAGAGGTGCAATAGGATTGTTACAGAGAGCAGAGATTTGAGATTTGGGTGCAGAAGAAACATCAGAGAGATCAAAGAATGGAGACTGAGGTGCAGAAGGATCGTTTCAGAGAGAAGAGTTTGGAGACTGGGGTGCAGAACGAGTGTTACAGAGAGGTGAGTTTGGAGATTGGGGTACAGAAGAACTGTTACTGAGAGCAGAGGTTGGAGACAGGGGTGCAGAAGGACTGTTTCAGACAGCAGAGTTTGGAGACTCAGTTACAGAAAGACTGTTACAGAGAGTTGATTTTGGAAACTGAGATGTAGAAGGACGATTGAAGAGAGAAGTGGTTGGAGCCTGGGGAGAAGAAGAATCATTGCAGAGAGCAGATGTTGGAGACTGGGTGCAGAAGGACTATTAAAGAGTGCAAAGGTTAAAGACTGAGGTGCAGAATGATTATTTCTGAGTGCAGATGTTTGAGACTGGGGTGCAGAAGAACTGTTACAGATTGCAGAATTTGGAGAATTTGGTGCAGAATTACTTTTACAGAGAGAAGAGATTGAAGACTTGGGTGCAAAAGGATTCTTACAGAGAGCAGAGAATGGAGACTGGAGTGCAGAAAGATCGTTGCAGAGAGCAGAGGTTGGAGAATGAGGTGAAGAAGGATCGTTACAGAGAGCAGAGTTTGGAGACTCTGGTGCAGCAGGAAAGTTACAGAGAGCACAGGTTGGAGACTAGGATACAGAAGAAATGTTGCAGAGAGCAAAGGTTGGAGACTGGGGTGAAGAAGTACTGCAGCAGAGAGAAGAGGTTGGAGACTTGGGTGCAAAAGTATTGTTACAGATAGCACAGTTTTGAGACTTGGGTTTAGAAGGACTCTTGTAGAGAGCAGTTGTTGGAGACTGAAAAGCAGAAGGATCATTGCAGAGAGAAGACGTTGGAGACTGCGTTTTACAAGGACTGTTGCAGAAAACAAAGGTTGGAGACTGAGGTGCAGAAGGATCGTTGCAGAGAGAAGAGGTTGGAGACTTGGGTGCAAAAGTATTGTTACAGATAGCACAGTTTTGAGACTTGGGTTTAGAAGGATTGTTGCAGACAGCAGAGGTTTCAGACTGAGGCTTAGAAGGACTGTTACAGAGAGCAGAGGTTGGAATTTTAGGTGCAGTAGGACTGTTACAGAAAGCAGAGGTTGGCAATTGCGGTGAAAAAGGACAGTTATAGAGAGAAGAGGTTGGAGACTGAGGTGCAGAATACTGTTACAAAGAGCAGAGTTCGAAGACTTGGGTGCAGAAGTATCCTTTCAGAGAGCAGAGGTTGGAGACTGAGGTGCAGAAGGATCTTACAGAGAACAGAGTTTGGATACTGTGGTGCAGAATGACAGTTACAGAGCGCATAATTTGGATACTGGGGTGCAGAAGAAATGTTGCAGAGAGCATAGATTTGAGACTGGGGTGAAGAAGGACTGTTACAGAGAGCAGAGGTTGGAATCTGAGGTGCAGAATGACTGTTACAGAGAGCAGAGGTTGGACTCTGGGTTGCAGAATGACTTATACACAAAGCAGAGTTTTGAGACTGGGGTGCGGAAGGACCGTTACAGAGAGCAGCATTTGGAGACTGAGGTATAGAAGGACTGTTACAGAGAGCAGAGGTTGGAGACTGAGGTGCAGACGGATTCTTACAGAGAGCAGAGGATGGAGACTGGGTTGCATAAGGAGTGCTATAGAGAGCAGAGTTTGGATATTCTGGTTCAGAAGAACTGTTAAAGAGAGCAGAGTCCCAGCTATCCCCCTTCTGGGTCTATTCCCTAAAGACCTAAAAAGAGCATGCTACAGGGACACTGCTACATCGATGTTCATAGCAGCACAATTCACAATAGGAAGACTGTGGAACCAACCTAGATGCCCTTCAATAGACGAATGGATAAAAAAATATGTGGCATTTATACACAATGGAGTATTACTCTGCATTAAGAAATGACAAAATCATAGAATTTGGAGGGAAATGGATGGCATTAGAGGAGATTATGCTAAGCGAAGCTAGCCAAGCCCTAAAAAACAAATGCCAAATGTCTTCTTTGATATAAGGAGAGTAATTAAGATCAGACTAGGGAAGAAGAGCACAACAAGAAGACCATCATTAAACAGGGTTGAGAGGTGGGAGGGAAAGGGAGAGAGAACGGAAATAGCATGGAAATGGAACGAGACCCTCAGGTTTATACAAAATTACATACAAGAGGAAGTGAGGGGAAAGGGAAAAATAATACAAGGGGGAGGAATGAATTACAGTAGGGGGGTAAAGAGAGAAGAGGGGAGGGGAGGGGAGGGGAGGGGGGATAGTAGAGGATAGTAAAGGCAGCAGAATACAACAGACACTAGGATGACAATATGTAAAGCAATGGAAGTGAAACTGATGTGATTCTGCAAGCTGTATAAGGGGCAATATGGGAGTGCATAACCCACTTGAATCAAAATGTGAAATATGATATATCAAGAACTATGTAATGGAGGGGTAAGACAAGATAATACAAATGGAAGAAATGATTTACAGTAGAAGGGGTAGAGAGAGAAAAGGGGAGGGGAGGGGAGGGGAGGGAGGATAGTAGAGAATTGGACTGACAGCAGAATATATCAGACACTAGAAAGGCAATATGTCAGTCAATGGAAGGGTAACTGATGTGATACAGCAATCTGTATATGGGGTAAAGTTGGGAGTTCATAACCCGCTTGAATCAAACTGTGAAATATGATGTATTAAGAACTGTGTAAGGTTTTGAACGACCAACAATAAAAAAAATAAATTAATAAAAAAAAAGAAAATAGGTAGGCTACATAAATAATAGTCAATTGTATAAAACAAGAATGATATATAGGATGCAGAGTCATAACTAGTTTTATACTTTCTAGAAGTGAATTTAATATAGAAACTTCGGTTGTCATAGGGTAGAACACTATTCTGGAAGTAATGTAATACTTAACAGTTAGCTTTGTTTAAAATATATTTTAGATTTATAGGAAAATTGAGCAGAGTACAGTCTCCCTTTGTGTCCATAGTTTCCTTTATTATTAATAACTGTCATTGATTTTGCACTTGTGCCAATTGAGTAACAAATTTATAGATTATTATTAAACAAAGTTCATGTTTCCAGCAGGGTTCAAAAAAAAAAAGAGAGCAGAGTTTTGAGACTGGGGTTCAGAAGAATTGTTACAGAGTGCAGAGGTTTGATTCGGGTGCAGCAGGACTGTAAAAGACAGTAGAGCTTGGAAACTGGTGTGCAGAAAAACTGTTACAGTGAGCAGAGGTTGGAGACTGCAGTGCAGAAGGCCTGTTAAAGAGAGCACTGGTTGGAGACTGAGGTGCAGAAGGATCATTACAGAGAGAAGAGGTTGGATACTGAGGTACAGAAGGACTGTTACACAGACCAGAGGTTGGAAATTGAGTTGCAGAAAGATTTTTAGGGAGAGCAGAGATTAGAGACTGAGGTGCAGAAGGACTGTTAAAGAGAGCAGAGTTCGAAGACTGTGGTGCAGAAGTATCCATTCAGAGAGCAAAGGTTTGAGACTGAGGTGCAGAAGGATCTTACAAAGAGCATAGTTTGAATACTGGGGTGCAGAAAGACAGTTACAGAGAGCATAGGTTGGATACTGGGGTGCAGAAAAAATGTTGCAGAGAGCATAGATTTGAGACTGGGGTGCAGAAGGACTGTTACAGAGAGCAGAGTTTGGAGACTGAGGTGCAGAATGACTGTTACAGAGAGCAGAGGTTGGATTCTGGATTGCAGAACGACTTATACACAAAGCAGAGTTTGGAGACTAGGGTGCGGAAGGACCGTTACAGAGAGCAAAGTTTGGAGACTGAGGTATAGAAGGACTATTACAGAGAGCAGAGGTTGGAGACTGGGGTGCAGAAGGACTGTTGCAGAGAACAGAGGTTGGAGACTGGGGTTCTGAAGAACCGTTGCAGAGAGCAGAGTTTTGAGACTTAGGTGCAGAAGGTTTGTTACAGAGAGCGGAGGTTGGATACTGGTGTGCAGAAGGACTGTTACAGTGAGCAGAGTTTGGAGACTGGGGTGCAGAAGGATGTTAAAGAGAGCAGTGTTTGGAGACTTAGGTGCAGAAGGACTGTTGTAGAGAGCAGAGGTTTGAGACTGAGGTGCAGAATGATCGTTTCAGAGAGAAAAGGTTGTAGACTGGGGTGAAGAAGGCCTGTTACAGAGAGCAGAGGTTGGAGACTGCGGTTCAGAAGGACTGTCACAGATAGCACAGTTTTTAGACTGGTGTGCAGAAGAATATTATAGACAGCAGAGTTTCGAGACTGAGGTGCAAAAGGACTGTTGCAGAGAGCAGATGTTCTAGAGTGGGGTGCAGAGGGACTCTTTCAGAGAGCAGAACATGGAGACTGGGGTGCAGAAGAATTTTTTCAGGTAGCAGAGGTTGAAGACGGGGTTTCAGAAGGCCTGATATCACAGTTTGGAGACTGGTGTGCAGAAGGATATTATTGAGAGCAGAGTTTGGAGACTGAGGTGGAGAAGGACTGTTACACAGAGCAGAGTTTGGATACTGGGTTGCAGAATGATTGTTGCAGAGAGCAGAGTTTTCAGACTTAGGTGCAGAAGGACTGTTGCAGAGAGCAGATGTTCTAGAGTGGGGTGCAGAAGGACTCTTTCAGAGAGCAGAACTTGGAGAATAGGGTGAAGAAGTTTTCTTGCAGGGATCAGAGGTTGGAGACTGGGGTGCAAAAGGCCTGTTAGAGATATCACAGTTTGGAGACTGGTGTGCAGAAGGATATTATAGAGAGAAGAGTTTGGAGACTGAGGTTTAGAAGGACTGTTACAGAGAGCAGAGTTTGGAGACTGGGGTGCAGAATGATTGTTGCAGAGAGAAGAGTTTTCAAACTGAGGTGCAGAAGGACTGTTGCAGAGAGCAGATGTTCGAGACTGGGGTGCAAAAAGAGTGTTCCAGAGAGCAGAACTTGGAGACTGGGATGGAGAAGGATTGTTGCAGGGAGCAGAGGTTGGAGACTGGGGTGCAGAAGGACTGTTATAGAGAGCAGAAGTTTTAGACTGGGGTGCATAAGGCCTTGTACAGAGAGCAGAGCTTTGACACTGTGGTCCAGAATGATTGCTGATAGCTGGTGAGTCTCCTTCTGGACACCTTTCTTTTTTGCACAGTCCATCAGGCCCTCTCTCCTCACCCTGCTCCCTTTTGGCTTTATGAGCACCTGTGACTTCCACAGCAACTCTAAGCCATGACTCCCAGGCCTATCTCCTGGGAACCTGTCCCGCTGCCTCCTGGAATCTTCTTGGGGAGACCCCGCAGGTACCCAGACTCCAGGCCCAACCTCCTTTCTTCCTTTCCTCTCTCCAGACAGGCTCCTTCTCATTTTTTTATTTTTTAATGAGTGATCCCACTGCCACTCAGCTACCCCACAGACCAGGTGCCCTCTTGTGTCCTCGTCACCAGGATTTTAAAGTGCTCCACCCAGGGCTCCTCTTCAGAGCTTTTCCCCAAGCTCCAAATGTCACATCTTCAGTTACCAGATATTTTTTTTAATCTTGTTTTGGCACTCGATTACTCTCCCAGACGACATGAAGGTATTCTAACAAAAGCACATGAACTGTAGAGATTATTATGGCTTAGAAATAAGGTATCCCCCACCAAAAGCTCAGGATCAGCCACAGTAGCAGTGTTCAGAGGTGAAATGATTAGACTGTGAGACTTGTGACCTAATCTGTGGATCCATCCATTTTGTGGGTTAATTATATGAAAGGCCCACTGTACTGAGAGGAGTGTGGGCAGGTGGAGTGTGGCCGGGGACATGCTCTGGGGAATCACACCTTGTCCCCTGCGAACTTTCTCCTCCTGTCCCCTCACCTGCCTTAATCTTCTGGATGCCATTAGCTAGGGACGCTTCCCCCATTGTTCCCTTCCACCTCGGTGTCCCACCTCATCTCTGGCCGGCAGAAATGGGTCAGCTGGCCCCAGACAAAACCTCCAAGCCAGGAGGCCAGAGTGCATTTCCCCTCCGGGTGGTTCTGGTCAGGCCTGTGGTAACTGTGGAAACCGTGGACTGACCAACGGAGTAGGTGTTATGAGTGGATTGGACCCACTACCGTTTCCTAAAACCACAGATTCTGTCATTTTCAGAGCTCAAGCCATTTCCTTCTGGATGGCCTGTTTACACCCTGCCCTCACCTAGAATGTGGTCTACTAGTGATTATTGAGATTCTCCAGCCGTCCTGGTCCTGCCCACTTGAACACCACAGCTAGCTCCTAGGCAGCCAGACCCATGGACCTCCTGCTGCCCACTGAGGAGAGAAGAGAGATTTTCTGAAGACCCTGTTAGAAGTCCACTCTTATTTTTTTTAAAGACCACACTCAGAGGGCATGTTTCAGGCAGTCCTTCACATGCGTCTTTAGGAAATCAGACTCACAATAATTTTTGTGATTCTCTCCCAGGCTCCAATAACCACCGCTCTACTCCCTACTTCTCTGAGATCAACTTTTTAGCTTCCACAAAGAAGTGAAAAACTGCTATTTCTCTTTATGTGTCTGGATTATTTCAATTAATATAATGTCTCCCATGAGCTAGTTTTAAATAGAAACTGCACAACAAATTCTTTTATGTCAGATTTAAATTTTATTCTGAAGAGATAATTCGAAATGGTCACATATGTTTATGTAGGAAAATGTTCATTAAAATGTTTATAGGGCTGGAGATGATCTGAATGTTTAGCCAAAGGGGAGAGATTAAGTTTATTTAAGAGAGATGTAAGTTTATTGATCATCTCAATAGATGCAGAAAAAGCATTTAACAAAATATAGCAACCCTACCTGTCAAAACAGTAGAAACACTAGGGACAGAAGGAATTTTGTAAAAGCATTGTAAAAGCTATCTATGCTAAATTCAAGGCAGCATCATTCTAAGTGGAGAAAGGTTGAAAGCATTCACTCTAAAAACTGGAAGAAAACACGGTGCCCCCTCTTTCACCACTTCTATTAAACTTCACCCTTGAAATTGCCAGAGCCATTGGAAAAAAGAAAGAAATTAAAGGTATACAAATAGGTCAAGAAGAATTCAAATCTCACTCTTTGCTGATAGGATCATGTCATCTTCTTAAATTTTTTATTAGAGCATAATAGTTATACATAGAAGTTGGGTTGATTTGGAAAAGATCCTACGTGCATGGAATCTGATTTACTCCATTCAGTCCCCACTCCCCATCTCCCTCCCCTTCCCGCCCCCATTCTCATTTCTCTACTGATCTTTCTTTGGGTCATTTATCTGTTAATTTCTGACTGGTGCTTTCCACAAATACATACAGGTGCAGTCCCCTGTGGTAGACTTCCATGTGCACATAACATGATCTGCATAAAGACTTTTCACATTCCCTCCCTTCACAAACCTCTCCACCCTCTCATTCTCCTTCTACTTCACTGATCTTACTTGTATACTTAAGATAGCCAGTACAACCCCACTTCATCAACTTCTTTCCTCTATTTTGCTCTGGCTCTGATAAATTCAGAATTGTACAGGAATAGTTAACTTCTGCCTTTCCGAACACAGAGATCAAGATTGATGTAAATGAGAAAAACTCTACATTGGAAAACACTGAAGGCACACTGACTGCTTCTGCAGATGATGACTCTGCTTTTGTAAATTTTTTTATTAACATTTGCAATGAAAATGAACTTCTCCAAAATCCTATATTTACATAAAAGGACAACAGGAGAAAGAGATTACTGAGACAGTGAGAAATGACTTCACACCATGATGAGGTCGAATGGCTTTCTGTTGGCTTCTAGTAATTCTCTGGTTACTCCCACAAACCATCACCCCTGCAAATTAGTGCGGCTTCATGGGTCTGATTCCCTGAGACCAGTCCCACAGGTTATCAGTCTCCAGGCTGCTTTTCATTCGATATTATTTTCCATGTTGCTGCAGATTAACAAGCCTGTTAGGGGTGCTCTCAGTCCATTTTCATCATGGTCTCTTTTTCTCTGTTTTGTAGCTATGAAAACATTGGAAATGAGCAATCAATCATTTGTCACTAAATTCATCTTCTTGGGATTTTCCAACCACTGTAACCTACAGGGCTGGTTCTTCCTGCTCTTTCTGGTCATTTACCTTACCACTCTCCTGGGGAACATGCTCATAATAGTGGCCACCAGGGTCAGTCCTGCTCTCCACACTCCAATGTACTTTTTCCTCAGCAATTTGAGCTTCTTGGACGTCTACTGTACATCCACCACCCATCCAGTACTGCTGGTGAACTTCTTCTGGGAGAAGAAGGCCATTTTTTATGAGGGCTGCCTTTCCCAGATCTTCTTCTTGGTGACAAGTGCTGGCACAGAAGGCTTCTTACTGGCTGTGTGGCCAGTATAACTGCTGTGTGGCCACCTGCCGTCCTCCTCAGTACCCAGTCATCATGATGTGAAGGTTTGTTTTGGCTTGGTGAACTGGGTCCTGGCTGTCGGGGCTGGTGAATTTGGTCACACACACGGTGCTGGCCATCACACTCACTCTGTGTGGGCCCAACCAGGTCAGCCACTTTCTCTGTGAAACCCCATTGCTCCTGAAGCTCTCCTGCTCAGACACCTCTGTCAACGAGTCTTCGCTCCACGTTGTCAGTGCCACCATGGGCCTTAGGCCCTGCCTCTTCACTGCAGGCTCCTACGCACTCATCATAGCGGCCCTCCTGGGATTCCCCTCTGCCCAGGGCAGGAGGAAGGCCTTCTCCACCTGTGCATTCCCCCTCACTGTCCTGGTGGTCTTCTATGGAACAGCCAACTTCTACTATGACAGGCCTAGAGAAGGCTGGACACAGACACCCTGGTCTCTGTGCTCTTCTGTGTGGTGAGCCCCATGTTGAAGCCTTATCATTCACAGCCTGAGAAGCAACGAGGTCCAGAGTGCCCTGAGGAAGCTGGCTGGGAGACAGACTGTATAGTGAGATTAGAACTAGATGATGGGTTTCATTCTAGGAAATGTCTTGTTGTAGAAAATATGTGAACTCTTCAGCAGCAATTACAAGAGTGCTTCTCCATACACAGTGTCTTATGACCACTGTGGTGCCACTCCAACCAAGGGAAGCACACTGTGCTAAGTATGTGACACATTGTGACCTCCCTGGGGTTCTCTAATCCACAGGTATTTCAGAATATTTTTTATTAATTTATATCTCAAAAAAAGCCTATACCCAAAGCAGTCAATCTCCTTTTCCCCAATATTGCAGCTCTAGTCAACACTAGTGAATGTGAAGTGCTATGTGCAATGAGACTTTGACTTGCATTTTCCTAATGGATATTGATTCTAAGTTTTAAAATAAACACCATTTCTGTGTTTCTCCTTCACATGTGGAAAGATCAATGTATACACTCGAGTTTCTGTGCATATTTTTAATGAAGTAATACCGTATATGCCTTTTAAATCTGACTCCTTTTACTTAGGATGTTTGCAATTTTCAGTTATATTGTAGCTTGTATTAGTATTTTAGTTTATTCCTCCTTATTGTGACTGATATCCATCTTATGAAAATGCCACATTTCTTTGTTCATTTCCCACTGGATAGTAATTTTTACTTTGTGTCTGTGTGGGTGTCGTACTGCAGATTGATCCCTGAGACTCCTGCACACTAAACAATGTTCTACCACTAAGCCAAAGCCCAACCCTTTTAAAAATTTTGTTTTGGAGACAGGGTCTTGCAAAATTTGCCCAGGTTGTCCCTGAATTTGTGATCCTCCTGCCTCAGCTTCTTGAGTAGCTAGATTACAGACCTGCCTGGTCATTTTTCACTTTTTGACTAATATGAATAAGATTCGTATATATAATATGAACATTGTATATAATATTAAACATTATTTGAACATTCTGTACAAATCATCGGTGGACAACTTTTTTATTTATCTTGAGTTTGTAAGTAGGAGTGAAAGAGGTTGATCGTTAACTCCATATTTAACTTTCTGAAGAGGTTCCAAGATCATTTTCAGACCAGTGGAACCAGCTTACATTATTATTAAGAGTGGTAAATAAAGCTTCTGATTTCCTCACTCCCTTAACAACACATCATTATCATTTCTTTTATTGTGACGACCCTGGAATTTGTGAAGTGCTTCATCAAATGTGCTTTAGCTTTGCCTTTCCCTGATGGCTTATCATTCTAAGATCTTTTAGGAGTACTGTTAATGTGTCTCTTCTAAGCATGAGGGAAAACCCCATTGTATTATGGAAATTTTAAGTTTTAGAGACTTACCTCTTTATCTAATACTTTTATTATTATTTTTGTGCAGTAAAATACTACAAGACTTTCAAGCTTGTTGTCTTTTCTCCATCTGTGCCCAAAAAAGCTGTTTGATGACTCTTTTTTTGACCCTACTTTTAAACTCCATAGCAAACAATTTTTTCACCAGGTCATGAGTATCAGCAGGATCATAAAATTAAGGGGTATGAAGTCATACAGGGTTTGGTAAGGGATCAGCCCTTAGCAGGAGTGGATCAGCTAAAGATATTGGGGATGCTTTTAATATTGTGGCTTCTGATATCTGTCCATCTGGCAAATTATGTAACATGAAGGAAAAACTTCATATGCCCTGCGAAATCCATTCCAATAAGTGTACACCCACCCTGAGCCCTTCTCTCCTGAGTGGGAAGGGAAGGCAGTATTGAGTTTCAGCCACCCAAAACTTCTTAGCAGAAATCTCACTCTGAACTTCGCTCACCCACATCCCAGAAGAGAGAGGACGCTGATCTTCTCGCTGCATGCTTGGAACAGGTGATTGCCAAGACATTAATGAATCCAACAGCGAATTAACTGCTCTCCATTGTTGCTGTTGAACTCAAGCCATTGCCTTTGAGTTGTGTTTGCACACTGAGGAGTCCCAGAGCAGCTGCAGAGGAAAGGCTCGATGCATATTCCCAACAGGTCATCCCCAGACCTCTATAAATGTCCAGCACAGGAAAATGAATTGTGAGCGATCACAGGATTTTGACTCCTTCATGAGGCCACAGATATGTGACAGGCAACTTTCAGAATAACAGGTCCATTTGATGGTGAATGGAGACCAACAGCCAGTTTTACCAAGAGCTTTCTTTGCAGCCCAGGTGATAGTATGGAGAGCAGCAAGGGCCACACCAAAACCAGAAATCTACACCTCTCTGTGAGAGTTGCTGGTAAGTAGTTTAGTTACCATCACAATTTTCAAAAACACTATCCCAGAATCAGAATATACCTACACCTTATAAACATATTACAGAATGTTGTACATATTTTCATTACCATTTTGAGGGCATTTATGTAATGACCTATCATAGCACCTTTTCTATGTGTGTCTAAGTTTCCACAATACTACTTGTATTGCCAGAGTAAAAATAACTTCAGAGGTTATCACAAAACCTGAGGGATTTAGCATGATGCCTCCAGTACTGGAAGAAAACCCAAAACATAACCAGAAACCCTGGGATGCCTAAATTCCTTAAGTGAGATGATGTGTTGGAAAATTACTTATGGTAAACAATAGATAATGCTAAGTGTTAATCCTCTTCTTTTGATGAGCAGGACAAAAAAGAATAATTTTTAGGGAGAAAGTATAGGGACACATTCCCATTATGATACAATATAGCATAACAATATACCTACCAAAATATCTGTTTAAATAAAAATCATTATTGTAGAAGTAGTTATGTTTAGAAACGTATTCATTCACTAACTAGGGGTTTTCATCTTTATCTTACAACACATGGATGCTTGGAGAGGGGAGTTGCAAGCAATTTATTAACTGTAATAAATCCCTGAAGCTTGTGAGTAATCTACTTCATGCACAATCCCCCTTCTTTAGAAATATTATATTTTGGGGTCACTCATAAGTGACTTTATTCTAGGTCACCTGACTTTGAGATGACTGATTGGGACAAAAAGATGCAGAGCTGCTTGTTCTGTGGGAACTGAGCCGATGGTCTCTATAAGGGATATGTTTAGGAGACAGGAGACACTGAGTTCCTCAGAAGCCGCTGGGCTATGCTGCCTCACTTATGCCCACAGAGGCTTTATTTTTTTCAGCAAGATATCTGCACCAGAACCACTGAAAAGAAATGTCCTCTCGCCTCTGTCAAGTCTCTGTTAGATCCTTTAGGTCCCACACAGTACCGTCTTTAAAGAATTTTTTAAAAACTCTGCTCAATGGATGTACTTGACAGACCTTCTTCATTCTTCAAACCTATACTGAGTGCACATTTACACAAGGTGTTGCCCTAGAGTTTAGAACACAATTGAGAGGCCCAACTAGGACCTGGAGGAGCGCATATTCAAGATGGAATGATAGAATTGTTACCAAGTTTCCTGCACATGTTTAGTTCATCTTTCCATTACATTGTAAGTTGGTTGAAGGACAGTGTCGGAGACCAGCTCCAATAGGGGGTCTCAGGAGAAGAACGGATGGTGAGGAGTTGGCGAAAAAGGGGGTGGAGAAACAACACAGACACCAAAGTGAAGGTGTTGATCCCAAACTTTACTTGTGAAATTGATCATATATACTTTTCATTTTGCCAGGCATACAGTACTTTGTGGTTACAAAACAGAAATCATTATTCAAAAAAAATATTACGTAGCTAAAATTAGAATAGAAGAATATATCTTGGCTTATGCATAAGCAAGCATTTGTACTTTCAGTTCGAGTTTTGCTTTGAGCTGTTTCTGCTTAGTTAACTTTTAATAATAGTTACAAATGTCCCAAATTATTGGCCTATACCTTGACTATTATTTCTTGACTTACTGACTGGAACCGGTGCCATGGTTATGGCAAGTAGTTGATTTGTTATTAGTTGTAATCAAACAAAAGTAAGAGCACAAACCATTGTGCACAGAAACAAGAACAAGTTGCCCAGTACTAAGGACTAATCTATCTTCTTAACATTAATTTTCCTTCTCTATATTTTAATTTAATTTCTCAAAAACTTCCTTGACAGGAATACAGGGAGTGTTTTTTAGACATTAACAATTTACACTCCACAGCTGAATTATTGCATTTAGAGCAAACAGATCTATGCTTTAGAAGTAGTTGCATTAATTGGGAAAGTCATGATTTTTCCATTATACTTAGTGGTCATATGAGAAATCAAAACTATACTTATTAAAGGAATACAAAAACAAATCAGCACATTCCCGGAAACATACTGCGCTCCTCCAGAGGATGGATGCCTTGCGTCATCCACCTCAGTAGGGCCTTGCCATTGACTGAGTCAGGGGAGGGGCACAGCAGGACAGGGATCAGATCTTATCCTCTTTGGGTTTCTTAGTAGATCTGGCTTAGGACTAAATTAGACCCTGTATAGGAACAAAATTGGTTTGAATTGAAACTAACCACTACCAAGAAAAGAAATTTTAAAATCCTAAATGGAAAAGAGAATTTTTATTTTGAAGAATTTTATAACTAGAAGACTCTGACATATCGTAAGAGGTAATAATTTGTCTTCCCTTTCTTATTTATGCTAGAAGAAGCACAGGTGAAATAAAAAGAACTGAAAGAGCTGGCACAGTGGTGCACGCCTCTAACCCAGCAGCTCAGGAGGCTGAGGCAAGAGGATAGTGAGTTCAAAGACAGCCTCAGCAAAAACAAGGCACCAAGAAACTCAGTGAGACCCTGTCTTTAAATAAAATAGAAAATAGGGCTGGAGATGTGGCTCAGTGGTCAAGCCCCTGAGTTCAATCTCCGGTAACTGCCCCCCTACACCCCGGGCCCAAAAAAACAGAACTGAATGAGATGTTAAATGCTGAATTGAGTGATGAATCTCCAAGACAGGAGGGAGGCTTTTTCCAGGTGAATTTGTTAAGATTTTAAACCTACCAGTTAGGGGTAAGAGCATCCCTGCATGTTAGGTGAAAGAGCCCAGCCTCCCCCAAAGTGTGTCCTTGGACCAGCATCACTGGGAACACTTGGAACACACTGATGAGGCCAACTGTTCTGCACCATGACCTCTGATCTTTCCCTCGGCTCCAACCACCCACACCACATGGAAGGATCTGAGGACAACTCTGGGCAAGGCCAGATAGCTCATAGATTTCACAGTAATAAATTCACATTGCCACAAGCACCTGAAATCATTCAGATATTTTTTCCGAATAAATTGACCTTGTACTGTGTGTGTGTGTGTGTGTGAGTGTGTGTGTGTGTGTGTGTGTGTGTGTGTGAGTGTGTGTGTGTGTGTGTGTGTGTGTGTATTGTCATTCAGTGGAGGATTCTAATTTTTTTTTAACTTTAGAATTAAGCATTTTTTAGTAAGGTGGCCCAGGAGATGTTTGATGTGGTTGTTTACCACATTTTTGATGCTTTTGATGTTTATATTAATTTACTTCAAAGAAACATGTCTCAATTATACTTTATTGCACAAAAACCCTTATACCAATTTGAAGTGCTTTAGTTGCACTTCTAGTTTTTGTTTTCCTTCTCTGTTGTGTTTTTCCTCATCAGTTTTAACTTTTGATCTTTTGTTCCATGGTACAGGAGAGTTCCTCAGATCTTAGTCTATTACTCTTAATGTCAATTTTAACCTATATGTCAGATATGATATACATTCTAAAATATATATGATACATATTCTAAGATTCTTCGTGTTGGCTTTATTTTTCTTGTAACTGTTTTTATCTCCCTTGTCTAACTATATTTCATTCTCTTGTCATTTTAATCTCATTCTTACCTTATGGGAGGGAATTTTTGTTCCTATTTTATGAAAAGCTTCATTGATTCTTCACTGATGAGAATCACAAATTTTCTAGATTTTATTTTAAATTGTGAGATACTTATTTCCTGGGAATTACTCTTCCTCTGGTGTTCGGTGATATTTTCATCTCTTTATTGCCATCATGTCATTTGATTTTTCTTGTTCTGCAGGGTCCAATGCAGTTGTCTGGATTTCTCTCCTAGATACAGATGCGTATGTGTAAGCAGTTTCTATTTGAATTTCTTGTGTCTAGAAGGGTTTCATTTACTACGTGAGCTCTTTCCTACGTGAGAATGGCTGCCAAGTCTCCTATTTAGGACAGTCCTTTTTCTTATTCAAGAGCCAGACAGTGGACAGGGATGACACAAAGTACATTTATATGGCCAAGTTTTTTTTGGTTTTTTTCCTCCCTGTTCTGGATGTAGAGGATGTTGGGACAGTGGACATTTCATTCCTATTGTTTGGTAGCTAGTCAGCCCTAAGTGGGAGGGCAGGGAAAGGACAATAAAGGGCAACTAAAAGCCATAGGGAGCCTTGTCTGACTGCCAAGGTCTCGGCTTGGCACCAGAATCACGAGCCACCACACACCTTTGTA
>NW_027524241.1:0-34421 GCF_052094955.1 Ictidomys tridecemlineatus | reverse complement strand
GAGACTGGGGTTAAGAGGGGATGGTTGCAGAGAGCAGAGGTTGGAGACTGGTGTTCAGAAGGACTGTTACAGAGAGCAGATTTTGAAGACTGGGTTGGAAGGATACTAGAGAGAGCAGAGGTTAGCGAGTGAAGTGCAGAACGACTGTTACAGAGAGTAGAGGTTAAAGACTGGGGTGCAGAAGGACTGTTGCAAAGAGCAGAGGATGGGGACTGGGGTGCAGAAGGACTGTTGCAGAGAGCAGAGCTTGGAGACTGGGCTTCAGAAAGACTGTTTTAGAAAGCAGTTGTTGGAGACTGGGTTGCAGAAGGAATGCTGCAGAGAGCAGAGGTTGGAGACTGAGGTACGGAAGTCCTGTTACAGAGAGAAGAGGTTGGATCCTTGGATGCAGAAGGACTGTTGCAGAGAGCAGAGGTTGGATACAGGGGTGAAGTAGGATCTTACAGAGAGAGGAATTTGGAGACTGAGGTGCAGAAGGACTGTTGCGGAGATCAGTGTTAGTAACTGGGGTGCAGTAAGATCATTGCAGAGAGCAGAGGTTGGAGACTGGGGTGCAGAAGGGTCACTGTACAGTGCATATTTTGGAGACTGGGGTGCAGAATGACTGCTACAGAAAAATGAGTTTGAAGACTGGCGTGCAGAAGGCCTGTTATAGAGAGGAGATCGTTGAAATAAGCAGAGCTTGGAGACAGGGTGCAGAAGGATCAAACAGGGAGCAGAAATTGGAGACTGAGTTGCAGAAGGACTGTTGCAGTGATAAGAGGTTGGAGACTCCGGTGCAGTAGGATCATTGCAGAGAGCAGATTTTGGAGACTGGGGTGCAGAAGGATCATTGCAGAGAGCAGAGGTTGGAAATTGGGGTGCAGTTGGACCATTACAGAGACCAGAGGTTGGAGACTGCGGTATAGAAAAACTGTTACAGAGAGCAGAGTTCGGAGACTGGGGTGCAGAAGAAATGTTACAGAGAGCACAGGTTGGAGACTGAAGTGCAGAAGGATAGATACAGAGAACAGAGTTTGAGACTGAGGTTCAATAAAACTGATACACAAAGCAGAGTTTGGGGTGCTGAAAGACCGTTACAAAGAGCAGAGGTTGGAGCCTGGGGAGCACAATGACTGTTGCATATAACAGAGGTTGGAGATTGGGGTGCCGCAGGATACATGCAGAAGGCAGATGTTAAAGAATGGGTTGGAGAAGGAATGTTACAGAGAGCAGAGTTTGGAAACTGAGGTGCAGAAGGATCGTGCAGAGAGCAGAGGTTTCAGACTGAGGTGCAGAAGGACTGTAAAAGAGAGAAGAGGTTGGAGACTGAGTTGCAGCAGGACTGTTACAGAGAGCAGAGTTTGGTGACTGAGGTGCAGAAGGACTGTTACAGAAAGCAGAGGTTGCAAATTGGGGTACAGAGGAACCGTTGCAGAGAGCAGAGGTTGGAGACTGCAGTATAGAAAGACTGTAACAGAGAGCAGAGGTTTGAAAATACGGTGCAGAAGGACTGTTACAGAGATCAGAGGTTGGAGACCAGGGTGCAGAGGGATTGTTACAGACAGCAGAGGTTTGAGACTGGGGTGCAGAAGGACTTTTACACGGAGCAGAGTTTGAAGACTGGGGTGTAGAAGAACTGTTGCAGAGAGCAGAGGCTGGAGACTAGGGTGAAGAAGGACTGTTGCCAAGAGCAGAATTTGGAGACTGAGATGCAGAAGGACTCTTGAAAGAGGAGACTTTGGAGACTGGGGTGCAGAAGGATCGTTTCAGAGAGGAGAGGTTGGAGATTGAGGTGCAAAAGGATCGTAGCAGAGAACAGCGTTTTAAGACTGAGGTGCAGAAGCACTGTTGCAGAGACCAGAGGTTGGAGTTTGGGGCGAAGAAGGACTGTTGCAGAGAGCAGTGGTTGGAGACTGGGGTGCAGAAGTCTTGTTATAGAGAACAGACTTTGGAGACTGGGGTGCAGAAGGCCTGTTATGGAGAGGAGAGTTGGGAGAAGGGGTTCAGAAGGATTGTTAGAGAGGGCAGAGTTGGGAGACTGCATTGCAGAAGGATCTTACAGAGAGAAGATGTTAGAGACTGAGGTGTAGAATGATTGTTGCAGAGAGAAGAGTTTGGAGACTGGGGTGAAGAAGGCCTGTTACAGAGAGCAGAGTTTGAAGACTGGGGTGCAGAAGGCCTGTTAAATAGAGCAGAGGTTGAAGACTGGGGTGCAGAAGGACTTTTATAGAAAGCAAAGTTAGGAGACTGGGTGGCAGAAGGATCTTACAGAGAGCAGAGTTTGGAGACTGAGGTGCACGAGGACTGTTACAGAGAGCAGTGGTTGGAGACTGGGGTTCAGATGGATCGTGTAGAGTGAAGAGGTTTCAGAATGAGGTGTAGATCGACTGTTACAGAGAGCAGAGGTTGGAGACTGAGGTGCAGAAAAACTGTTACAGGGAGCAAATTTTGGAGACTGTGTTGCACAAGTATCTTACATAGAGCAGAGTTTGGAGACTGAGGTGCATTAGGACTGTTACAGAGAGCAGATGTTGAAGTCTGGTGTGCAGAAGGATTGTTGCAGAATGCAAAATTTTTAGACTGAGGTTCAGAAGGACTTTTGCAGAGAGCAGATGTTGGAGCCTGGGGTGCACAAGGTTCGTTGCAGAGAGCAGAAGTTGGAGACTGCAGTACAGAAGGACTGTTGCAGAGAGCAGAGGTTGGAGACTAAAAAATAGAAGGACTGTTGCAGAGAGTAGAAGTTGAAGAATGGGTTGCAGAAGGACTTTTGCAGAGAGCAGAGTTTGGAGACTGAGTTTCAGATGGACGGACAAAGAAAGCAGTGGTTGGAGACTGGCGTGCAAAAGGATCTTTACAGAGAGCAGAGTTTGGAGACTGTGGTACAGAAGGACTGTTACAGCGAGCAGAGTTTGGAGACTGGGGTTGTTGCAGAGTACAGAGGATGGAGACTGGGGTGCAGCAGGAACGTTGCAGAAAGCAGAGGTTGGAGACTGGCGTGGAGAAGGAATATTACAGAGAGCAGAATTTGGAAACTGGGGACAGAAGGATCTTTCAGAGAGCAGAGGTTGGAGACTGCGGTGCAAAAGGATCGTTGCAGAGAGAAGAGTTTGGACACTGGGGTTCATAAGGAATGTTTCAGAGAGCAGATTTTGGAGACTGAAGTGCAAAAGGACAGTTTAGAGAGCAGATGTTGGAGACTGGGGTGCAGAAAGACTCTTTCAGAGAGCAGAGGTTGAAGACTGAGGTGGAGAAGGACTGTTACACAGAACAGAGTTTGGAGACTGGGGTGCAGAAGTACTGTTGAAGAGAGCAGAGTTTTAAGACTGAGGTACAGAAATATCATTGCAGAGAGCAGAGGTGGAGACTTGGCTGCAGAAGGACTGTTACACACAGCACACGTTGCAGACTGGGTTGCAGAAGGAATTTTGCAGACAGTAGAGGTTGGAGACTGGGGCGCATAAGGACTGTTGCAGATAGCAGAGTTTGTATATGAGGTCAGAAGGACTGTTACAGAGAGCAGAGGTTATAGACTGGGGTGCAGAACGTCTGATACAGAAAGCAGAGGTTGGAGACTGGGGTGCAGAAGGACTGTTACAGAGAGAAGTGTTTGAAGACTGCGGTACAGAAGGACTGTTACAGAGAGTAGAGGGTGGCGACTGGGGTCCAGAAGGAGTGTTGCAAAGAACAGAGTTTGGAGGCTGAGGTGCAGAAGGACTGTTACAGAGAGCAGAGATTTTAGACAAGGTTGCAGAAGGATCTTACAGAGAGCAGAGATTGTAGACCGAGGTGCAGCAAAACTGTTACAGAGAGCAGATGTTGGAGACTGTGGTGCGGAAGGATTGTTATAGCAAACAGACTTTAGAGACTGGGTTGCAGAAGGCCTGTTACGGAGAGGAAATTTGGGAGTAGGTGTGCACAAGGACTGTTTCAGAGGGCAGAGTTTGGAGTCTGGGTTGCAGAAGGTACTTACAGAGAGCAGTTGTTGGAGAGTGAGGTGCAGAGAGACTGTTACAGAGAGTAGATATTGGAGACTGAGGCAAAGAAAGATTGTTAATGAGAGCAGATTTTGGAGACTGGGGTGAAGAAGGACTGTTTCAGATACCAGAGGTTGGAGAATGGGGCGTAGAAGGACTGTTGCAAAAACCAGAAGTTAGAATCTGGGGTGATGAAGGACAGTTGCAGAGAGCAGATTTAGGAGACTGAGATGCAGAAGGACTGTGACAAAGAGCAGAGTTTTGCGACTGGGGTGCAGAAGGAATGATACAGAGAGCAGAGTTTGGAGACTGGGATGTAGAAGGCCTGTTACAGAAAGCAGAGGTTGGAGACTGGGGTGCAGAAGGGCTGTTAGAGAGAGCAGAGTTTGGAGACTGGGTAGCAAAACGATCTTACGTAGAGCAGAATTTGGAGACTGAGGTGCAGAAGGAATGTTATGGAGAGCAGAGTTTGGAGACTGGGGTGGAGAAGGATCGTTGGAGACAGCAGAGTTTCCGGACTGAGGTGCAGAAAGACTCTTGCAGAGATCAGATGTTGGAGACTTGGGTGCAGAAGGACTGTTGCAGAGAGCAGATGCTGGAGACTGGGATGCAGAAAAATCATTGCAGAGAGCAGAGGTTTGACTCTGGGGTGCAGAAGGACTGTTACACAGAGCAGAGGTTGAAGACTGAGGTGGAGAAGGACTGTTACAGAGAGCAGATTTGGGAGACAGGGGTGCAGAACTGATACATATCAGAAGTTGGAGACTGAAGTACAGAAGAACTGTTACAGAGAGCAGAGGTTGGAGACTCGGGTGCAGAAGGATTATTGCAGAGAGCAGAGTTTTCAGACTGAGGTACAGAAGAACTGTTGCAGAGAGCAGATGTTGGAGATTGGGGTGCACAAGGACTGTTGCAGCTAGCAGAGGTTGAAGACTGGGGTGCAGAGGGATTGTTGCAGAGAGTAGAGGTTGGAGACTGGGGTGCAGAAGGACTGATACAGAGAACAGAGTTTGGAAACTGGGGTGCAGAAAGTCTTTTAAAGAGAGCAGAGTGTGGAGACTCGGTTGCAGAAGTATCTTACATAGAGCAGAGGTTGGAGACAGAAGTGTAGAAGCACTGTAACAGAGAGTAGCGGTTGGAGACTCAAGTGCAGAAGGACCGTTGCAGAGAGCAGAGTTTTTAGACGGAGTTGCAGAAGGCTTGTTAGAAAGAGCAGAGTTTGGAGACTGGGGTATAGAAGGACTATAGCAGAGAGCAAAGGTTGGAGACTAAGGTGCAGAAGGAAAGTTACACAGAGCACAGGTTGGAGACTGGGGTTCAAACGGACTGATACAGAAATCAGAGGTAGGAGACTCGGGTGTAGAAGTACCCTTACAGAGAGCAGATGTTGGAGAATGCAGTACAGAAAGACTGTTATAGTGAGCAGAGGTTGGATACTGGGGTGAAAAAGTACTGTTGAAGAGAGCAGAGAATAAAGACTGGGGTGCAGTAGGACTGTTGCAGAGAAATGAGGTTGCAGACTGACTTGCAGAAGGACTGTTACAGAGAGCAGTGTTTTGAGACTGTTGTGCAAAACGACAGATACAGGAAGCAGATGTTGGATACTGTGGTGCATAAGGACCGTTACAGAGAACAGCAGTTGGAGACTGAGGTAGAGAAGGACGGTTACAGAGAGCAGAGGTTGGAGACTGGGGTGCAAAAGAACTGATGTAGAGACCAGAGGTTATAGACTGGGGTGCTGAAGGATCGTTGGGGCGAGCAGAGTATGGAGACTGGGGTGTAGAAGGACTTTCCAGAGAGCAAAGTTTGGAGACTGGGGTGTATAAGGACTGTTTCAGAGAGAAGATGTTGGAGACTTGGGTGCAGAAGGACTGTTGCATAGAGCAGAGTTTGGAGAATGAGGTACAGAAGGACTGTTAAAGAGAGCAGAGGTTGGAGACTGGGGTGCAGAAGGATTATTGCAGAGAGCACATTTTTCAGACTGAGGTACAGAAGAACTGTTGCAGAGAGCAGATTTTTGAGACTGGGCTTAAGAAGGACTGTTGCAGGGAGCAGAGGTTTGAGACTAGGGTGCAGAAGGATCATTGGTGCGAGCATAGTATGGAGACAGGAGTGTAGAAGGACTGCTGCAGAGAACAGAGGTTGCAGTCTGAGGTGCAGAAGGACCATTGCAGAAAGCAGAGGTTGAAGACTGGGATTCAGAAGGATTCCACAGAGAGCAGAGTTTAGACACTGAGGTGCAAAAGGACTGTTGCAGGGACCAGAGGTTGGAGACTGGGGTGCAGAAGGACCGTTGCACATTGTAGAGTTTGGAGATTTGGGTGTAGAAGGCCTGTTAAAGAGAGAAAAGATTGGAGACTGGGGTGCACAAGGACTGTGACAGTGAGCAGAGTTTGGAGACTGGGTAGTAGAAGGATCTTACAGAGAGCAGAGTTTTGAGACTGACGTTCAGAAGAAGTGTTACATAGAACAGACTTTGGAGACTGGGGTGCAGAAGGATCGTTGCAGAGAGCAGAGTATTCAGACTGAGGTGCAGAAGAACTATTTCAGACAGCAGATGTTCGAGACTGGGGTGCAGAAAGACTGTTGCAGAGAGAAGAGGTTGTAGACTTGGGTGCAGAATGATCATTCCAGAGAGCAGAGATTGTAGACTGGGGTGCAGAACGCCTGTTACAGATTACAGAATGTGGAGAAGGGGTGCAGTAGGACTGTTACAGAGAGCAGAGTTTGGGGATTGGGTTGCAGAAGGATCTTACAGACAGCAGATGTTGAAGACTGAGGTCCAGAAGGATTGTTACAGAGAGTAGAGGTTAGAGACTGAGGTTCATAAAGACCAATGCAGAGAGCAGAGTTTGGAGACAGAGGTACAGAAGGACTGTTAAAGAGCAGAGGTTGGAGACTTGGGTGTAGAAAGACTGTTGCAGAGAGCAGACGTTGTAGATTGGGGTGCAGAAGGACTGTTGTAGAGAGAAGAATTTGAAGACTGAAGTTTATAAGTGCTGTTATAGAGAGCCGAGGTTGGAGTCTTGAGTGCAGAAAGACTGATACAGTAGGCAGAGTTTGGAGTCTGGGGTGCAAGAGGACAGTTACACAGAGCAGAGGTTGGAGACTGCAGTACAGAAGGACTGATACACAGAGCAGACGTTGGAGAGTGGGGTGCAGAAAAACAGTTACAGAGAGCACAGATTTGAAACTGGGGTGAAGAAGAAATGTTGCAGAGAGCAGAGTTTGGAGACTGGGGTGCACAAGGACTTTTGCAGAGAGCATAGGTTTGAGCCTGAAGTGCAGAAGGACAGTTGCAGAGAGCAGAGTTTGGAGAATGCGGAACAGAACGACTGTTACAGAGAGTAGAGTTTGGAGACTGGGGTACAAAAGGAATGTTACAGAGAGTAGAGTTCGAAAACTTGGTTGCAGAAGAATCTTACAGAGACCAGAGGTTGTAGACTGTGGTGCAGAAGGACTGATGCAGAGAGCAGACGTTGGACACTGGGGTGCTGAAAGATTATTGCAGAGTAGATGTTGGAGACTTGGGTGTAGAAGGACTGTTGCAGAGAGAAGAGGTCTGAGACTGGGGTGCAGAAGGACTGGTGAAGAGAGCAGAGGTTGGAGACTGTGGTGCAGAAGGAGTGTTAGAGAGAGCAGAGGTTGGAAACTGGGGTGCAGAAGAACTGATACAGAAAGCAGAGTGTGGAGACTGGGGTGCAGAAGGACTTTTGCAAAGAGCAGAGGTTGGAGACTGGGGTGGAGAAGGAATGTGGTAGAGAGCAGATGTTGGAGACTGAGGTGCAGAAAGACTGTTACAGACAGCAGAGGCTGAAGCCTGGGTGCAGAAGGACTGATACAGAAAGAAGAGATTGGAGACTGGGTTGCAGAAGGACCGTTACAGTGAGAAGAGTTTGGAAACCGCAGTACAGAAGGACTGTTACAAAGAGTAGAGTTTGGAGACTATGGTGGAGAAGGACTGTTGGAGAGATCAGATGTTGGAGACTGGGGTGCAGAAGGACTGTTGCAGAGAGGAGGTTGGAAACTGGGGTGCAGAAAAACTGTTGCCAGGAGGAGAGGTTCGTGATTGGGGTGCAGAGACTGTTGCAGAGAGCAGATGTTGGAGACTGGGGTGGAGAAAGACTTTTGCAGAGAGAAGAATTTGGAGACTGATGTGCAGAAGGACTGTTACTGATATCAAAGGTTAGAGACTTGAGTGCAGTAGGACTGATACAGAAAGTAGAGGTTGGAGACTGCGGTGCAGAAGTACCGTTACAGAGAGTAGAGGTTGGAGACTGAGGTTCAGAATAACTGTTGTAGAGAACAGAGGTTGGAGACTGGGGAGCAGAAAGACCATTGCATAAAGCAGAGTTTGGAGACTGGGTTTCAAAGGATCTTACAGAGAGCAGCGGATGAAGTCTGAGGTGCAGAAGAATGTTACAGAGAGCAAAGTTTGGAGACTGGGGTTCAGAAAAACTGATACATAAAGCAGAGCTTGTAGACTGGGGTGCAGAAGGACCATTACAGAAAGCAGAGGTTTGAGACTGCAGTAGAAGGTCTGTTGCAGAGAGAACATTTTGGAGACTGGGTTGCAGAAGGAGTGTTGCAGATAGCAAGGTTGAAGACTTGTTGCAGAGAGAAGAGGTTGCAGAGTAAGGTGCAGAAGGACTGTAACTGAGAGCAGAGTTTGGAGACTGTAGTGCAGAAGGACTGATACAGAAAGGAGAAGTTGGAGACTGGGGTGAAGAAGGACCCTTACAGAGAACAGAGGTTGAAGACTGTGGTACAGAAGAACTGTTTGGAGAACAGAGTTTAGAGACTGGGGTGCAGAAAGAAAGTTGCACATTGCAGAGGTTGGAGATTTGGGTGTAGAAGGCCTGTTAAAGAGAGAAAAGGTTGGAGACTGGGTTGCACAAGGACTTTTACAGTGAGCAGAGTTTGGAGACTGGGTAGTAGGAGGATCTTACAGAGAGCAGAGGTTTGAGACTGAAGTTCAGAAGAAGTGTTACATAGAACAGACTTTGGAGACTGGGGTGCAGAAGGATTGTTGCAGAGAGCAGATTATTCAGACTGAGGTGCAGAAGGACTATTGCAGACAGCTGATTTTTGAGACTGGTGTGCAGAAAGACTGTTGCACAGAAAAGAGGTTGGAGACTTGGGTGCAGAATGATCATTCCAGACAGCAGAGATTGAAGACTGGGGTGCAGAACGCCTGTTACAGATTGTAGAATTTGGAAAAGGGGTGCAGTAGGACTGTTACAGAGAGCAGAGTTTGAGGATTGGTTTGCAGAACAATCTTACAGGCAGCAGAGGTTTAAGACAGAGGTCCAGAAAAACTGTTACAGAGAGTAGAGGTTGGAGACTGAGGTGCAGAAAGACCAATGCAGAGAGCAGAGTTTAGAGACGGAGGTACAGAAGGAGTGTTGAAGAGCAGAGGTTGAAGACTTGGGTGTAGAAGGACTTTTGCAGAGAGCAGAGGTTGTAGATTGGGGTGCAGAAGGACTGTTGAAGAGAGAAGAATTTGAAGACTGAGGTTCATAAGGACTGTTACAGAGAGCAGAAGTTGGAGACTTGAGTGCAGAAGGACTGATACAGAAAGCAGGGTTTGGAGTCTGGGGTATAAGAGGACAGTTACAGAAAGCAGAGGTTGGAGACTGCAGTACAGAAGGACTCTTACCCAGAGCAGAGGTTGGAGAGTGGGGTGCAGAAGGACAGTTACAAAGAGCACAGATTTGAGACTGGGGTGAAGAAGAAATGTTGCAGAGAGCAGAGGTTGGAGACTTTGGTGCAGAAGGTCTCTTGCAGAGAGCAGATTTTAGAGACTGGGGTGCAGAAGGACACTTACAGAGAACAGAGGTTGGATACTGCGGTACAGAAGCACTGTTACAGGGATCAGAGGTTGGAGACTGGGGTGCAGAATAACTGTTGTAGAGAACAGAGTTTAGAGAGTGGGGTGCAGATGGACCATTGCAGATAGCAGAGGTTGGAGACTGGGTTTCAGAAGGATCATACAGAGAGCAGAGTTTGAACACTGAGGTGCAGAAGGAGTGTTGCACAGAGCAGAGCTTGGAGATTGGGGTGCAGTAGGACTGTTGCAGAAAGCAGAGGTTGGAGTCTGAAGTGCAGAAGGACTGTTAAAGAGAGCAGAGTTTAGAGACCGGGGTGCATAAAGACTGATACAGAAAGCAGAGTTTGAAGACTGGAGTGCAGAAAAACCGTTATAGAGAGCAGAGGTTTGAGACTGAAGTACAGAAGAACGGTTACAGAGAGCAGAGGTTGGAGACATGGGTGGAAAAAGACTGTTGTAGAGAGCAGAATTTGGAGACTGTGGTGCAGAAGGACTGATACAGAAAGCAGAGGTTGGATAATGGGGTGCAGAAGGAACCTTATAGAGAACAGAGGTTGAAGTCTGTGTACAGAAGAACTGATGTAGAGAACAAGGTTGAAGACTGGGGTGCAGAGGGACCATTGAAGAGAGTAGACGTTGGAGACTGGGGTGCCGAAGAATTTTTGCAGAGAGCACACGTTAGAGACTGGGGTGCAGAAGGATTTTACAGAGAGCAAAGGTTGGAGACTGAGGTGCAGAAGTACTGTTGCAGAGAGAAGATGTTGGAGACTGGGGTGCAGAAACACTGTGCAGAGTGCAGTGTTTGGAGACTGGGGTGCAGAAGGACTGTTGCAGAGAGCAGAGAATGGAGACTGGGATGCATAAGGACTGTTACAGAGAGCAGAGATAGAAGCCTGGGGTGCAGAACGACGGATACAGAAAGCAGAGTTTAGAGACTGGGGTGCAGAAGGACCGATACAGGGTATAGAGGTTGGAGACTGCGGAATAGAAAGACTGTAAAAGAGAGCAGAGGTTGGAGACAGGTGTGCAGAAATATATTACAGAGAGCAGAGTTTGGAGACTGCGGTGCAATAGGACTGTTGCAGAGAGCAGAGGTTGGAGACTGTGGTGCAGAAGGATCGTTGCAGAGAGAAGAGGTTGGAGACTGAGGTGCAAGAGGCCTGTTACAGAGAGCAGAGCTTGGAGACTGGGGTGCAGATGGCCTGTAACATTGAGCAGAGTTTAAAGACAGGGTGGCAGAAGGATCTTACAGAGAGCAGAGGTTGTTGACTGAGGTTCCGAAGGACTGTTACAGAGAGCAGAGCTTGGAGACTGGTTTCCAGAAAGATCGTTGCAGAGAGCAGAGTTTTCAGAATGATGATTAGAAGGACTGTTGAAGAGAACAGAGGTTGGAGACTGAGGTGTAGAAGGACTGTTACAGAGAGCAGAGGTTGGAGACTGGGGTGCAGAAGGACTGATACAGAAAGCAGAGTTTGGATACTCGGGTGCAGAAGGACCCTTACAGAGAGCAGAGGTTGCAGACTGAGGTACAGAAGGACCCTTACAGAGAAAAGAGTTTGGAGACTGTGGTACAGAAGGACTGTTACAGACAGCATAGTTTGGAGACAGGTGTTCAGAAAGATCTTACAGACAGCATAGGTTGGAGACTGGGGTGCAGTAGGCCTGTTGCGGAGAGCAGAGATTGGAGACTGTGGTGCAGAAGGCCTGTTACAGAGAGCAGTGCTTAGAGACTGATGTGCAGAAGAATCTTTGCTGAGAGCACAGTTTTCAGACTGAGGTGCAGAAGAATTGTTGAAGAGAACAGAGGTCGAAGACTGTGGTGCAGAAGGATCATTGCAGAGACCAGAGTTTGGAGACTGGGGTGCAGAAGGACTGATACAGAAATCAGAAGTTTGAGACTGGGGTGCAGAAGGCCTGATACAGAAAGCAGAGTTTGGACACTGTGGTGTAGAAGGACTGTTACAGAGAGCAGAGTTTGAATACTGGGTTGCAGAAGGATGTTACAGAGAGCAGAGGTTAGAGACTTAGGTGCAGAAGCACTGTTACAGAGAGTAGAGTTTCGAGCCTGAGGTTCAGATGGACCATTGCAGAGAGCAGAGGTTGTAGACTGAGGTGCAGAAGGATTGTTACAGAGAGCAGAGTTTGGAGATTGGGGTGCAGAAGGACTGATACAGAAAGCAGAGGTTGGATACTCGGGTGCAGAAGGACTGTTGCAGAGAGCAGAGGTTGCAGACTGAGTTGCAGAAGCACCCTTACAGTGGGCAGAGTTTCGAGACTTTGGTGGAAAACGACTGATATAGAAAGCAGAGGTTGGATACTGAGGTGCATAAGGACCCTTACGGAGAACAGAGGTTGGAGACTGCAGTACAGAAGGACTGTTACAGAGAGCAGAGGTTGGAAACTGGGGTGCAGAAGAACTTTTGTAGAGAACAGAGGTTGGAACTGGGTTGCAGGATGATCGTTGGGGCGAGCAGAGTATGGAGACCGGGGTGTAGAACGACTGTTGTAGAGAGGAGAAGTTGTAGACTGGGATGTAGAAGGACTGTTGCAGAGAGTAGATGTTGGAGACTTGGGTGCAGAAAGACTGTTGCACAGAGCAGAGGTTGGGGACTGAGGTGCAGAAGGACGGTTAGAGTGACAAGACTTTGGAGACTGGGGTGTAGAAGGACTTTTACACAGAGCAAATGTTGGAGACTGGGGTGCAGAAGGATCGTTGCAGAGAGCAGAGTTTGGAGAGTGGGGTGTAGAAGGATTGTTAAAAAGAGCAGATTTTGGAGACTGTAATGCAGAAGGACTTTTACAGAGAGCAGAGGTTGAAGATGGGGGTGCAGTAGGACATTTACGGAGAGAACATGTTGGAGACTGATGTGCAAAAAAACTGTTGCAGAGAGCAAAGTTTGGAGACTGAGGTGCAGAACGACTGTTGCAGAGAGCAGAGTTTGGAGACTGAGGTGCAGAAGGCCTGTTACAGAGAGCAGACTTTGGAGACTGAGTTTCAGAATACCTGTTACAGAGAGCAGATGTTGGAGACTGGGGTGCAGAAGGATTGTTATCGATAGAACAGTTTGGAGACTGGGGTTTAGAAGGATTGTTGCAGATAGCAGAGGTTTCAGACTGAGGCTTAGAAGGTCTGTTACAGAGAGCAGAGGTTAGAGTCTGAGGTGCAGAAGAACTGTTTCAGAAAGCAGAGGTTGGCAATTGGGGTGCAGAAGGACCGTTATAGAGAGTAGAGGTTGGAGTCTGTGGTACAGAAGGACTGTTACAGAGAGAAGAGTTTGGAGACTGGGGTGGAGAAGAACTGTTACAGAGAGCAGACGTTGGAAATAGAGGTGCAGATGGATTGTTACAGAGAGCAGAGATTAGATACTGGGGATCAGAAGAACCATTACAGAGAGCAAAGAATGGAGACTGATTTGCAGAAGGACTTTTACAGAGAGCAGAGGTAGGAGACTGAGGTGCAGAAGGATCGTTGCAGAGAGAAGAGTTTGGAGACTGGGGTGCAGAAGGACTGTTACAGAAAGCAGAGGTTGGCATGGGGAGCACATGGACCATTACAAAGAGAAGAGGTTGGAGACTGCAATACAAAAGGACTTTTACAGAGAGTAGAGTTTGGAGACTGGGTAGAAGAAGGATCATTGCAGAGAGCAGATGTTGGAATATGGGGTGCAGAAGGACTGTTACAGAGAGCACAGGTTGGAGACTCGGGTGCAGAAGAAATATTGCAGAGAGCAGAGTTTAAAGACCTGGGTGAAGAAGGACTGATAAAGAGAGAAGAGGTTGGAGACTGTGGTGCAGAAGGATCTTACAGAGAGTAGAGGTTGAAGACTGGGGTGCAGAAGAACTGTTGCAGAGAGCACAGGTTGGAGACTGGGGTGCAGAAGGACTGTTACAGATAGCACAGTTTCGAGACTAGGTTGTAGAAGGATCTTGCAGAGAGCATTTTGGAGACAGAGGTGCAAAAGAAGTGTTACAAGAGCAGAGGTTTAAGACTGGGGTGCAGAAGGATTGTTGCAGAGAGCAGCGTTTTCAGACTGCGGTGCAAAAGTACTGTTGCAGAGAGCAGATGTTGGATCCTGGGGTGCAGAAGGATCACTGCAGAGAGCAGAGTTTGGAGACTTGGGTGCAGAAGGCCTATTAAAGAGAGCAAAGTTATAAGACTGTGGTGCAAAAGGCCTTTTACAGAGAGCAGAGTTTGGAGATTGGGGTGCAGAAGAACTGTTAAAGAGAGTAGAGTTTGGAGAATTTGTTGCAGAAGGATCTCACAGAGAGCAGAGTTTGGAGACTGAGGTTCAGAAGGACTTTTACAGAGAGTAGAGTTTGGAGACTGAGGAGCAGAAGGAACGTTGTAGAGAGCAGAGGTTGGAGACTGTTGTCTAGACGAATTGTTACAGAGATCACAGGGTAGAGACTGGAGTGCAGAAGGAGTGTTACAGAGAGCAGAGTTTGGAGATTGGCGTGCAGAAGAACTGTTACCGAGAGCAGAGGGTGGAGACTGGGGTGCAGAGGACTGTTCCAGAGTGCAGAGTTTGGAGACTGAGGTGTAGAAGAACTGTTACCGAGAGCAGAGTTTGGAGACTGGTGTGCAGAAAGACTAATACAGAATGTAGAGGTTGGAGACTGTGGTGTAAAAGGACCATAACAGAGAGCAGAGTTTGGAGACTGTGGTACAGAAAGACTGTTACAGGGAGCATAGTTTGGAGACTTGGGTTCTAAAGGATCATTGCAGAGAACAGATGTTGTAGACTGGTGTGCAGAAGTATCTTACAGAGAGTAGGTTGGAGAATGAGCTGCATAAGGACTGTTACAGAGACCAGTGGTTGAAGACTGGGGTGCAGAAGTATCATTGCAGAGAGCAGAGGTTGGAGACTGAGGTACGGAATAATGGTTGAGGAGAGCAGAGGTTGGAGAATATGGTGGAGAACGATACTTACAGAGAGCAGATGTTCAGACTGGGGTGCAGAAGGATAGTTACAGAGAGAAATGGTTGAAGACTGGGGTGCAGAAGAAATGTTGCAGAGAGTAGAGGTTGGAGACTAGGTTGCAGAAAGACTGTTACTGAGAGCAGAGGTTGTGGACTGAGGTGCAGAACGACTGTTACAGAGAGAAGAGTTTGGAGACTGGGGTACAGAAGAACTGATACAGAAAGCAGACTTTGGAGACTGTGGTGCAGAAGGACTGTTGCTGAGAACAGAGTTTGGAGACTAGGGTGCAGAAGGACTGATGCAGAGAGCTGAAGTTGGAGATTTAGTCGCCTAAAATTGTTACAGAGAGAAGAGGTTGGATACTGGGATGCATATGGACTTATACAGAGAGCAGAGGTTGGAGACTGAGGTGCAGAAGAATCTTACAGAGAGCAGAGTTTCGAGACTGGGGTGCAGAATAACTGTTGCAGAGAGTAGTTGTTTGAAACTGAGGTGCAGAAAGAAAGTTGCAGAGAGAAGAGTTTGGAGACTGGAGTGCAGAAGGCCTGTTACAGAGAGCAGAGTTTAGAAACTGGAATGCAGAAGGGGTTTTACAGAGAGCAGAGGTTGGAGACTGGAGTGCAGAAGGACTGTTACAAATAGCACAGTTCAGAGACTGGGGTACAGTAGGATTGTTGCAGAGAGCAGAGGTTTCAGACTGAGGTGCAGATGGACTGTTACAGAGAGCATAAGTTGGATTCTGAGGTGCAGAAGCACTATTATAGAAAGAATAGTTTGGCAATTGGGGTGGAGAAGGACCGTTACAGAGAGAAGAGGTTGGATACTGCGGTACAGAAGGACTGTTACAGAGAGCAGAGTTGGAGACTGGGGTGCAGAAGGACCATTGCAGAGAGCAGAGATTGGAGCCTGGGGAGAAAAAGGATCATTGCAGAGAGCAGATGTTGGAGAAAGGGATGCAGAAGGACTGTTACAGAGAGCAGAGGTTGGAGACTGAGGTTCAGAAGGATCGTTACAAAGAGCAGAGGTTGGAGACTGAGGTGCAGAAGGACTTTTACAGAGAGCAGAGGATGGAGACTGGGTTGCATAAAAAGTGTTACAGAGAGAAGAGTTAGGAGATTCTGCTTCAGAAGAACTGTTAAAGAGAGCAGAGTTTTGATACTGGGGTTCAGAAGGATTGTTACAGAGTGCAGAGGTTTGATTCGGGTGCAGGAAGACTGTAACAGAGAGTAGAGCTTGAAGACTGGGGAGCAGAAGAACTGTTACAGAGAGCAGTGGTTGGAGACTGCAGTGCAGAAGGCCTGTTACAGAGAGCATTGGTTGGAGACTAAAGTGCAGAAGGATCATTACAGAGAGCAGAGGTTGGATTCTGAGGTGCAGAAGGACTGTTATACAAAGCAGAGTTTGGAGATTGAGTTGCAAAAAGAATTTTACAGAGAGCAGAGATTAGAGACTGAGGTGCAGAAGGACTGTTACAGAGAGCAGAGTTTGAAGACTGGGGTGCAGAAATATTATTGCAGAGAGCAGAGGTTGGAGACTGAGGTGCAGAAGGTCAGTTACAGAGAGCATAGGTTGGATACTGGGGTGCAGAAAAAATGTTGCACAGAGCATAGATTTGAGACTGAGGTGCAAAAAGACTGTTACAGAGAGCAGAGGTTGGAGACTGGGTTGTAGAACGACTGATACACAAAGCAGAGATTGGAGACTGGGGTGCGGAAGGACCGTTACAGAGAGCAGAGTTTTGAGACTGAGGTATAGTAGGACTGCTACAGAGAGCAGAGGTTGGAGACTGGGGTTCAGAAGGACTGTTGCAGAGAACAGAATTTGGAGACTGGGGTGCAGAAGAACCGTTGCAGAGAGCAGAGTTTTGAGACTGAGGTGCAGAAGGTTTATTACAGAGAGCATAGGTTGGATACTGGGGTGCAGAAGGACTGTTACAGAGAGCAGAGTTTGGAGACTGGGGTGCAGAAGTATCTTACAGAGAGCAGAGTTTTGAGACTGAGGTGCAGATGGACTGTTGCAGAGAGCAGAGGTTGGAGACTGAGGTACAGAATGATCGTTTCAGAGAGAAAAGCTTGGAGACTGGGGTGCTGAAGGCCTATTACAGAGAGCAGAGTTTGGAGATTGGGGTGCAGTAGAACTGTTACAGATAGCACAGTTTGTAGACTGGTGTGCAGAAGGATATTATAGAGAGCAGAGTTTGAAGACTGAGGTGCAGAAGGACTGTTACAGAGAGCACAGTTTGGAGACTTGGTTGCAGAATGATTGTTGCAGAGAGCAGAGTTTTCAGACTTAGGTGCAGAAGGACTATTGCAGAGAGCAGATGTTCGAGAGTGGGGTGCAGAAGGACTCTTTCAGAGAGCAGAACTTGGAGACTGGAGTGCAGAAGGATTCTTGCAGGGAGCAGAGTTTGGAGACTGGGATGCAGAAGGCCTGTTACAGATATCAGAGTTTGGAGACTGGGATGCAGAAGGCCTGTTACAGATATCACAGTTTGGAGACTGGTTTGCAGATGGATATTATAGAGAGCAGAGTTTGGAGACTGAGGTGCAGAAGGACTGTTACAGAGAACTGAGGTTGGCGACTGGGTTGCAGAATGATTGTTGCTGAGAGCAGAGTTTTCACACTTATGTGAAGAAAGACTGTTGCAGATAGCAGATGTTCAAGACAGGGGTGCAGAAAGAGTGATTCAGAGAGCAGAACATGGAGACTGGGGTCGAGAAGGATTGTTGCAGGGAGCAGAGGTTGTAGACTGGGCTGCCGAAGGACTGTTATAGAGAGCAGAGGTTTTAGACTGGGGTGCAGAAGGCCTGGTACAGAGAGCAGAGCTTTGACACTGTGGTGCAGAATGATTGCTGATAGCTGGTGAGCCTCCTTCTGGACACCTTCTTTTCCACACAGTCCATCAGGCCCTCTCTCCTCACCCTGCTCTCTTTTGGCTTTGTGATCACCTGTGACTTCCACAGTCACTCTAAGCCATGACTCCCAGGCCTATCTCCTGGGAACCTGTCCCGCTGCCTCCTGGAATCTTCTTGGGGAGACCCCCCAGGTACCCAGACTCCAGGCCCAACCTCCTTCCCTCTTTTCCTCTCCCCAGACACGCACCTTCTCATTTTTTTATGTTTTAATAAGTGATCCCACTGCCACTCAGCTACCCCACAGACCAGGTGCCCTCTTGTGTCCTCGTCACCAGGACTTTAAAGTGCTCCACCAAGGGCTCCTCTTTAGAGTTTTCCCCAAGCTCCAAATGTCACATCTTCAGTTACCAGATATTTTCTTTTAATCTTGTTTTGGCACCAGATTACTCTCCCAGATTACATGAAGGTATTCTAACCAAAGCACATGGACTCTAGAGACTATTATGGCTTAGAAATAAGGTATCCCCCCACAAAAAGCTTAAGGTCAGCAACAGTAGCAGTGTTCAGAGGTGAAATGATTAGACTGTGAGACTTGTGACCTAATCTGTGGATCCATCCATTTTGTGGGTTAATTATCTGAAAGGCCCACTGTACTGATAGGAGTGTGAGCAGGTGAAATGTGGCCGGGGACATGCCCTGGGGAATCACATCTTGTCCCCTGTGAACTGTCTTCTCCTGTCCCCTCCCCTGCCCCAACCTTCTGGCTGCAATGAGCTAGGGACACTTCTCTCCTTGTTCCCTTCCACCTCGGCGTCCCACCTCATCTCAGGCAGGCAGCCTGGGTCAGCTGGCCCCAGACCGAACCTCCAAGCCAGGAGACCAGAGTGCATCTCCCCCTCCGGGTTGTTCTGGTCAGGCCTGTGGTAACTGTGGCAACCGTGGACTGACCAAGGGAGTAGGTGTTATGAGTGGATTGGACCCACAAGAGTTTCCTAAATCCACAGATTCTGTCATTTTCATAGCTCAAGCCATTTCTTTCTGGATGGCCTGTTTGCAGCCTGCCCTCACCTAGAATGTGGTCTACTAGTGATTATTGAGATTCTCCAGCCGTCCTGGTCCTGCCCATTTACACACCACAGCTAGCTTCTTAACAAAATATAGCAACCCTACCTGTCAAAACAGTAGAAACACTTGGGACAGAAAGAACTTTGTAAAAGCATTGTAAAAGCTATCTATGCTAAACCCAAGGCAGCATCATTCTAAGTGGAGAAAGGTTGAAAGCATGTCATCTTCTTAAATTTTTTATTAGAGCATAATAGTTATACATAGAATTTGGGTTAATTTGGAAAAGATCCTACGTGCATGGAATCTGATTTACTCTTTTCAGTCCCCATCCCCCATCTCTCTCTCCTTCCCTCCTCCATTCTCCTTTCTCTACTGATCTTTCTTTGGGTCATTCAACTGTTAATTTCTGACTGGTGCTTTCTACATATACATACAGGTGCAGTCCCCTGTGGTAGACTTCCATGTGCACATAACATGATCTGTGTAAAGACCTTTCACATTTCCTCCCTACCCAAACCTCTCCGCCCTCTCATTCTCCTTCTACTTCACTGATCTTCCCTGTATACTTAAGATAGCCAGTCCAACCCCACTTCCTCAACTTGTTTCCTCTATTTTGCTCTGGCTCTGATAATTTCAGCATTTTACAGGAATAGTTAACTTCTGCCTTTCTGAACACAGACATCAACATTGATGAAAAATGAGAAAAACTCTACATTGGAAAACACTGAAGGCAACACTGACTGCTTCTGCAGATGATGACTCTGTTTGTAAATTTTTTCCTTAACATTTGCAATGAAAATGAACTTCTCCAAAAATCCTATGTTTACATAAAAGGACAACAGGAGACAGAGATTACTGAGACAGTGAGAAATGACTTCACACCATGATGAGGTCGAATGGCTTTCTGTTGGCTTCTAGAAATTCTCTGGTTACTCCCACTCACCATCACCCCTGCAAATGTGTGCGGCTCCATGGGTCTGATTCCCTGAGACCAGTCCCACAGGTTATCAGTCTCCAGGCTGCTTTTCATTCGATATTATTAGCCATGTTGCTGCAGATTAACAAGCCTGTTTGGGGTGCTCTCAGTCCATTTTCATCATGGTCTCTTTTTCTCTGCTTTGTAGCTATGACAACATTGGAAATGAGCAATCAATCATTTGTCACTGAATTCATCTTCTTGGAATTTTCCAACCACTTCAACCAACAGGGCTGGTTCTTCCTGCTCTTTCTGGTCATTTACCTGACCACTCTCCTGGGGAACATGCTCATAATAGTGGCCACCAGGGTCAGTCCTGCTCTCCACACTCCAATGTACATTTTCCTCAGCAATTTGAGCTTCATGGACGTCTGCTACAAATCCACCACCCTCCCATTACTGCTGGTGAACGTCTTCTGATAGAATAAGGCCATTTCTTATGAGGGCTGCCTTTCCCAGATCTTCTTCTTGGTGACAAGTGCTGGAATAGAAGGCGTCTTACTGGCTATGTGGCCAGTATGACTGTTATGTGGCCACCTGCCGTCCTCCTCAATACCCAGTCAACATGAGTTTGAAGGTCTGTGTTAGCCTGGTGACTGGGTCCTGGCTGTGTGGGCTGGTGAATTTGGTCACACACACGGTGCTGGCCATCACACTCACTCTGTGTGTGCCCCACCATATCAGCCACTTTCTCTGTGACACCCCATTGCTCCTGAAGCTCTCCTGCTCAGACACCTCTGTCAACGAGTCTGCACTCCACGTTGTCAGTGCCACAATGGGCCTGAGCCCCTGCCTCTTCACTGCAGGCTCTTACACACTCATCATGGCGGCCATCCTGGGGATTCCCTCTGCCCAGGGCAGAAGGAAGGCCTTCTCCACCTTGCATCCCCCCTCACTGTCATGGTGGTCTTCTGTGGAACAGCCAACTTCCAATATGATAGGCCCAGAGAAGGCTGGACACGGACACCCTGGTCTCTGTGCTCTTCTGTGTGGTGACCCCCATGTTGAAGCCCATCATTCACAGCCTGAGAAGCAACGAGATCCAGAGTGCCCTGAAGAAGCTTGCTGGGAGAAAGACTGTATAGTGAGATTAGAACTAGATGATGGTTTCATTCTAGGAAATGTCTTAGTTGTAGAAATATGTGAACTCTTCAGCAGCAATTACAAGTGCACTCTCTCCATACACAGTGTCTCATGACCACTGTGGTGCCCCTCCAACCAGGGGAAGCACACTGTGCTAAGTATGTGACACATTGTGACCTCACCCGGGTTCTCTAATCCACAGGCATTTCAGAATATTTTTATTACTTTTCTCTCCAAAAAAAGCCTATACCCAAAGCAGTCAATCTCCTTTTCCCCAATATTGCAGCTCTAGCGAACAATAGTGAATGTGAAGTGCTATGTGCAATGTGACTTTTACTTGCATTTTCCTAATGGATCTTGATTCTAAGTTTTAAATAAACACCATTTCTGTGTTTCTCCTTCACATGTGGAAAGACCCATGTATACACTAGAATTTCTGTGGATATTTTTAATGAAGTAATAACATATACGCCTTTTGGATCTGACTCCTTTCACTTAGGATGTTTGCAATTTTCAGTTATATTGTAGCTTGTATAAGTATTTTAGTTTATTTCTTTTTATTTTGACTGATTTACATCTTATGAAAATGCCACATTTTTTTGCTCTTTTCCCACTGGATAGTAATTTTTACTTTGTGTCTGTGTGTGTGTCGTACTGCACATTGAACCCAGAGCCTCCTGCACACAAAACAATGTTCTACCACAAAGCCAAAGTCCATCCCTTTTAAAAATTTTGTTTTGAGACAGGGTCTTGCAAATTTGCCCAGGTTGTCCCTGAATTTGTGATCCTCCTGCCTCAGCTTCTTGAGTAGCTAGATTACAGAACTGCCTGGTCATTTTCACTTTTTGACTAATATGAATAAGATTTGTATATATAATATGAACATTATATATAATATGAACATTATATATAATATGAACATTATATGAACATTCATGTACAAATCATTGGTGGATAACTTTTTTATTTATCTTGAGTTTGTAATTAGGAGTAGAAGAGGTGGATTGTTAACTCCATATTTAACTTTCTGAAGAAGTTCCAGATCATTTTCAGACCAGTGGAATCAGCTTACCTTATTATTAAGAGTGGTGAATAAAGCTTCTGATTTCCTCACTCCCATTACAACATATCATTATCATTACTTTTATTGTGACGACCCTGGAATGTGTGAAGTGCTTCATCAAATGTAATTTAGCTTTGCCTTTCCCTGATGGCTAATTATTCTAAGATCTTTTAGGAGTACTGTTAATGGGTCTCTCCTAAGCATTAGGAAAACCACATTGTATTATGGTAAATTTTAAGTTTTAGAGACTTACATCTTTATCTAATATTTTAATTTTTTTTGTGCAGTACAATACTACAAGACTTTCAAGCTTGTTGGCTTTTCTCCATCTGTGCCCGAAAGAGCTGTTTGATGACTCTTCTTTTTCCCCCTACTTTTAAACTCCATAGCAAACAATTTCTTCACCAGGTCATGAGCATCAGCAGGATCATAAAATTAATGAGCACAAAGTCATACAGGGTTTGGTAAGGGATCAGGCCTTAGCAGGAGTGGATCAGCTGAAGATAGTGGGGATGCTTTTAATATTGTGGCTTCTGATATCTGTTTATCTGGCAAAGTATGTAACATGAAGGAAAAACTTCATATGCCGTGCGAAATCCATCCCAATATGTGTACACGCACCATGACCCCTTCTCTCCCTAGCAGGAAGAGAAGGCAGTCTTGAGGTTTCAGCCACCCACAACTTCTTAGCAGAAATCTAACTCTGAAATTCGCTCACCCACATTCCAGAAGAAAGAGGATGCTGATCTTCTCGCTGCATGCTGAGAACAGGTGATTGCCAAGACATTAATGAATCCAACAGCAAATTAACTGCTCTCCAATATTGCAGTTGAACTCAAGCCGTTGCCCTTGAGTTGTGCTTGCACACTGAGGAGTCCCAGAGCAGCTGCAGAGGAAAGGCTAGATGCATATTCCCAACAGATCGGCCCCAGACCTCTATAAATGTCCATCACAGGAAAATGAATTGTGAGAGATCAGAGGATTTTGACTCTTTCATGAGGCCACAGATATGCGACAGGCAACTTTCAGAATAACAGGTCCGTTTTGTGGTGAATGGAGAACAACAGCCAGTTTTACCAAGAGATTTCTTTGCAGCCCAGGTATTAGTATGGAGAGCAGCAAGGGCCACACCAAAACCAGAAATCTATGCCTCTCTGTGAGAGTTGCTGGTAAGTAATTTATTTACCATCACAATTTTCAAAAACACTATCCCAGAATCAGGATATACCTACACCTTAAAAGTATATTACACAATATTATACATATTTTCATTACCATTTTGATGGCATTTATGTAATGACCTATCATAGCACCTTTTCTATGTGTGTCTAAGTTTCTACAATCTTACTTGTATTGCCAGAGTAGAAATAACTTCAGAGGTTATCACAAAACCTGAGGGATTTAGCATGATGCCTCCAGTAATGGAAGAAAACCTAAAACATAACCAGAAACCCTGGGATTCCTAAAATCCTTAAATGATATGATGTGTGTGGAAAATTACTTCTGGTAAACAATAGGTAATGCTAAGTGTTAATCCTCTGCTTTTGATGAGCAGGACAGAAAAAAATAATTTTTAGGGAGAAAGTATAGGGACACATTCCCATTATGATACAATATAGCATAACAATAGACCTACCAAAATAACTGTTTAAATAAAAATCATTATTGTAGAAGAAGTTATGTTTAGAAACGTATTCATTCACTAACTAGGGGTTTTCATCTTTATCTTACAACACATGGATGCTTGGAGAGGGGAGTTGCAAGCAATTTATTAACTGTAATAAATCCCTGAAGCTTGTGAGTAATCTACTTCATACACAAACCCCCTCCTTTAGAAATATTATATTTTGGGGTCACTCATAAGTGACTTCATTCTCAGTCACCTGACTTTGAGATGACTGATTGGGAAAAAAAGATGCAGAGCTGCTTGTTCTGTGGGAACTGAGCCCATGGTCTCCATAAGGGATATGTTTAGGAGACAGGAGACACTGAGTTCCTCAGAAGCTGCTGGGCTATGCTGCCTCACTTATGCCCACAAAGACTTTATTTTTCTCAGCAAGATATCTGCACCAGAACCACAGAACAGAAATGTCCTCTCGCCTCTGTCAAGTCTCTGTTAGATCCTTTAGGTCCCACACAGTACCGTCTTTAAAGAATCTTTTAAAAACTCTGCTCCATGGATGTACTTGACAGACTTCTTCATTCTTCAAACCTTTACTGAGTGTACATTTACACAAGGTGTTGCCCTAGTGTTTAGAATACAATTGAGAGGCCCAACTAGGACCTGGAGGAGCACACATTCAAAATGAAATAAGGGGCTTTGACAAGTATTAAGTGCTCCATTCCCAGAGCTTCCCAAAGAAACACTAAGGGAAAATAATTATAATTTGTAGATTACATAGAATTGTTACCAAGTTTCCTACACATATTGAGTTCATCTTCCCATTAGATTGTAAGTTGGTTGAAGGACAGTGTCGGAGACCAGCTCCCACAGGGGGTCTCAGGAGACGAACGGATGGTGAGGAGTCGGCGAAAGAGGGGGTAGAGAAACAACACATACACCAAAGTGGAGGTGTTGATCCCAATCTTTACTTGTGAAGTTGATCATATATAATTTTTTTTTAGCAGGCTTACAGTACTTTGTTGTTACAAAACAGGAATCATTATTCAAACAAAACAAAATATTACGTAGCTACAATTATAATAGAAGAATGTATCTTGGCTTATGCATAAGCAAGCATTTGTACTTTCAGTTCGCGTTTTGCTTTGAGCAGTTTCTGCTTAATTAACTTTTAATAATAGTTACAAATGTCCCAAACTATTGGTCTATACCTTGACTATTCTTTCTTGACTAACTGACTGGAACCGGTGCCATGGTTACGGCAAGTAGTTGATTTGTTATTACTTTTAATCAAAAAAAAAAGTAAGAGCAGAAACCATTGTGCACAGGAACAAGAACAAGTTGCCCAGTACTAAGCACTAATCTATCTTCTTAACATTAATTTTCCTTCTATAGATTTTAATTTAATTTCTCAAAAATTTCCTTGACAGGAATACAGGGAGTTTTTCTTTAGAAATTAACAATTTACACTCCAAAGCTGAATCATTGCATTTAGAGCAAACAGATCTATGCTTTAGAAGTAGTTGCATTAATTGGGAAAGTCATGATTTTTCTTTTATACTTAATGGTCATATGATAAATCAAAACTATACTTATTAAAGGAATACAAAAACAAATCAGCCCATTCCCAGAAACATCCTGCGCTCCTCCAGAGGATGGACGCCTTGTTCCATCCACCTCAGTAGGGCCTTGCCATTGCCTGAGTCAGGGGAGGGACGCAGCACGACAGGGATCAGATCTTATCCTCTTTGGGTTTCTTAGTAGATCTGGCTTAGGACTAAATTAGACCCTGTATAGGAACAAAATTGGTTTGAATTGAAACTAGCCACTACCAAGAAAAGAAATTTTAAAATCCTAAATGGAAAAGAGAATTTTTTATTTTGAAGAATTTTATAACTAGAAGGCTCTGACATATCGTAAGAGGTAATAATTTGTCTTCCCTTTCTCCTTTATGCTAGAAAAAGCACAGGTGAAATAAAAAGAACTGAAAGAGCTGGCACAGTGGTGCACGCCTATAACCCAGCAGCTCAGGAGGCTGAGGCAAGAGGATAGTGAGTTCAAAGACAGCCACAGCAAAAACAAGGCACCAAGAAACTCAGTGAGACCCTGTCTCTAAATAAAATATAAAATAGGGCTTGGGATGTGGCTCCATTGTCAACCCCTGAGTTCAATCTCCGGTAACTGCCCCCCTACATCCCGGTCCCCAAAAAAAAGAACTGAAAGAGATGTTAAATGCTGAATTGAGTGCTGAATCTCCAAGACAGAAGGGAGGCTTTTTCCTGGTGAATTTGTTAAGATTTTAAGCCTACCAGTTAGGGGTAAGGGCATCCTTGCATGTTAGGTGAAAGAGCCCAGCCTCCCCCAAAATGTGTCCTGGGACCAGCATCACTGGGAACACTTGGAACTCACTGACTGAGGCCAACTGTTCTGCACCATGACCTCTGATCTTTCCCTTGGCTCCAAGCACCCACACCACATGGAAGGATATGAGGACAACTCAGGGCCAGGCCAGATAGCTCATAGATTTCACAGTAATAAATTCACATCGCCACAAGCATCTGAAATAATTCAGATATTTTTCTAAATAAATTGACCTTGTACTGTGTGTGTGTGTGTGTGTGTGTGTATGTGTGTGTGTGTGTGTGTGTGTGTGTGTGTGTGTGTTTTAAGCAATTTACTGGGTAACATGAAAATTGGATATAAAAATTTTAATCATTGCTTGTGCTATTGAGATCAAATAGGAATCATTTTTTTCCCTGATGTGCATAAGGGTTTTCATGATCACACCATTCTTCCTGGTTTTGGTCATGCCCATTTTTTTTTTTTTCGTTTGAGGAAATGAATCCCTAAGTTTAGTTAGGAAAACATTTCATTTATTGCCAACCAAAAATTTAATTCTTCATTTAAGACTCTAGACTTATTTATTTTATTTTGTTTATATTTAGATTTTAAAATTAGTTGTGCTTAACTGAAGCACCGAATTTCTATTGAAATTTAAATACTTTAAGGTTCTTAAGGCCCTGATATTTGGAATTTTAATGAAAGCTGTGTTGGCCTATTAATCATGTGAAATGAATTATTAGAACCAAAGACAAGAATGTCTGGGCATTGAAGATAATAAGACAGTTTACTAATATATGGTATTATCATCAGGTAACAAAGTATCACTACAAATAATAGTTATTACATGATAAATTTTCTGAGTCAATTTCTTTTTTGTTTCTTAAATCATAATTGTTAATACATACTAAATGTACAAATTAATGTACAATATGCAAATTAAAGGGATTCATTGATGTTTCCCTACTTGCATTAATATATTGTGCATTAATTTCAATTCTTTTTCCTGTAAAATGGTGATAATAGGTTATCTTATAGGTTGATGTGTAAACAAATTAAGTTAATGCATGTAAAAGTCTTATAGGCATTTAATAAGTGTTAGGTACTTTTATCTAATGTGTGTCTTTATTTGTTACTCAATTTGAAAAATCCTGATTAGATTCAGGTATGTAAAAATTCATCTTTTCAAAGAAATTCACTGAGTTTTGAAAGAATTGATTATACAAAATTCAATCTAATTTTTAAAGAAAACATGCCACTTTTAAACTACATTAAACAAGGTTTTTAAAGTCAGGCATTTATGTGTATTGAAGCAATCTAAGAAGACTCACACTCACATTATTTTTCTATGAAATATGCCCTAGATGATTATGATGATTATGGTTATTATTATTGTAGAGCAGAGGGTTTACTATTAAGTTGATCTAATTCCTATGCTGCATTATATAAATTCTAAGGAGAAAGTACATACTGTGTCACAAAGTGTCATTCATGAGTTATGATTGTTAATAATGGATTCTAATGGTGACCATAATGATGATTAAATCCAATGCCCTACATTAATAAAGAACATAGAGGATAAAAAAAATTGTTTGGATATCATCCTTCACCCTACCCCACACCCGTGACCTACAAGAAATTAGACAGTAAAACAAAGAAAAAACTTATATGTAGATAAAATTATATAAACATACATTGGGAGATTTTTTTAATGCCCCATGAAATTGTCCCTCCTGAACTGACCTTTATATTTAAGACCTTTACAATAGCAGTATGCACAACTTCAAAGATTGTATTTTTAAATCCCTGAACATTTACGTTTAGTTTTTCTTTTTACACATCCACGGACCATGTACTAATTTCCCATAATAAAATCTGCTGAAACTGCCTTCTATGTGGAATTTTATTTCTTTTTCTGAAAACATCTAGATATCTACCTATAAAAGTGATTGTCATATTCATCTTTTTGATATGGGGAGTTAAAAGAAAGTACATGTCACTTATTTTTAAATGACTTGAAGTTCATCCAGGTAGTTGATAGAGAAAACAGATAACATAAGAAATGTCAAGTACATTTAGCTTCCATCTCCATTTCAAAGTTGATTTATTGTAAATAAATTCTAATAAGGTAACCTCTTGTTTAGGAAAATTATGTAGAGAAAGCGATACCTACAACTGACCTAGATAGTGTGGTGTTTTTAGTCATTTCTGGATAAACTTTTACTACAATTTTCGTGAACACCAAGTATCACAAGAATCCCTACTTTCTCTATTTCCTTCTCTACTTTCTCTATTCTCCTGGTGGATTTCACATTCACTCTTTGCTGTAACAGTTGCTTTCAAGACAATGACTCCCAAATCCACACCTGCAGTTTTAGGGTGTCTGTGAAGGGCATTTCCACGTGATTATCCCACAGATAAATCACATTCAACATTACTCAAATCAAATCCACCAAAGCCTCCTCTACATCTGTTATTCCTCACATATTTCTGTTTTCCTGAGTGATGCCACCAGCTAGCTAGCCTGCCCAAACTGATTTGTTGTCTTTACCATGTCCTCTTCAACTAGGACTTTAAAGTTCTCTATATCCTTCTCGATGAGGGCTTCAGAGATTTTCTCCCACCTTCAACACAGCACGTCTTCAGATACAGACCACTTCATTTTGACCTTGTTTTAGCACTCAGATCACTCTTTTGAACTAAACAGGTGTGTCTAAAACCTGGGCAACCAGGTTTCACAGTTATCGACCCCTGCTCCTTGGACTCACACCCTCAATTCCATGAGTGGGTCTATCTTCGTGTTCTAGACCTAGAGATCTGATGATTGTCTAAAACCCAGTCTATACCCCTCCAGATGTCCCTGTTTTCAGTCTGCACTCACCTGAAAGAGATTTATTGTCTCGTATTGTTGATACTCTGCAATCATTGATGTCCATGCTCATACACAAGCCTGGCTTCCAGAGACACACCTGGGCTCTCTGGTGGCCCATGGCATGGTGGGGGGTGGGACGTTTTCCGAGGTTTCTATTGTCAAGTACCTTGCTTAGAAATCAGGCCTGACACAGCTTCACAGAGCCTAGTCCCGGCCCCATAGGCTGATACCCTGCCACCTCCCCTGAAGTATTAGGCTCCTCAGAATGACCCAGGGCTTGGCAGCATCCACTGGTACTATTTCACCAGCCCCTTTAAGCCTAGCTGGAGTCTCCATAGAAACAGGGTACATCTCTATGGAAATGGGCTCCCTCCTCCCGCCCCAGTGTTATGCAGCTCTCAGAAAAGCTCAATAGTGAGGGTCTTTCCATTTATAGCAATTAGGATAACCAAGTGTTCTGAGCTTGCTGAGCCTTAGATGGCAGATTTCTGCTATATTCTTTGAGATTTTTTTCATCAATGTTGACTGAGATGCCAACTTGCCATCCCACTAACTATAGGACAGTGTTCTAAGTCAAGACCAATCCCACAACCAATAACACACACACACACACTCACACACACACACACACATGCACACACCCATCTATCATGGTGAGCAAGGCTTTGTATCTGTGATACAGACCGAATGCACCCACCAATCAGATTCACTGCTTCAAACAGATCGTGATCAGGAAACAACTGATGTCACCTGTAAAATGTGATATGTCCTGGACTCTCACTGTGGTAAAAAAAAAAAAAAAGTATTGAAATGCAAAAAAATGGGAGAAAATACTTAACTTCTTAGAGACCTAAAAAGATATTTAGATGTGGTTCCAACCAATCCTGGGTTAAAAATCATCTTGAAAAAATGCTATCACTTTTATTTATCAATTTACTTACTTACTTACTTACTTACTGCAGTACCTGAAATTGAACCCAGTGGCACTCTACCATGAAGCTATATCCCCAGCCTTCCAATTATTTGGGGTGGGGGGCCTTGCAAAGTTTCAAATTCATGATCCTCCTGCCTTAGTCTCCCAAGTACCTGGGATTACAGGCAGGCACAACTCTTCACCATTAATTACTTATTTTTAAAATAATGCTATTTTTAAAACTTGAACTATAATTTGTACTCAAAGAATGCACAGATCTAAAGTGTAGAGGTTTATAATATATTACATATATATGAACTACCAAAAATCAGGATATAAAACATTTTCATCACTTTAGAAAATTCCTTCATGCTTCAACTGATATCACACCTGAGCTCCCAAAAAAAAAAAAGACTACCATTATTACTTGACCATTATAGATGTTTTACTAATTTTTGAACTTTATTTAAAGGAAACAAACAGTATATATTTTGTGTCTGGCTTCTTTCACCCAGAAAATTTTCTGTTTAGATTTGTCAATGTTATTAATGTTTCAGTATTTGTGTTTCTAAAGTAACTGAATTATTCCACTACATGATAAACCGTGATTTGTCTTCTGTCCTTCTGCTGAAGGCATAATATTAGTTTGACTTATTATGAATTTTTACACAAGAATTTCTGTGAACTGTGTATTAATTTCCTTGGAAATATGCTAGGAATGGGATTGTTTTAAATAAAATAACTACATATTTAACTAAAGTAGAAATTACTAAATATTTTTGAAAAGTAAGTGTATAGACTTCAAGTTTCACCTTGAGTATCTATCAAAATAGCTAGAAAACATGTTGTTTTCATCATTATAATAACCAAAAAGAGCAGATGAAAATGCAAATTAATGACTTTACTTGACTTTATTATAAATGAAGATTATAAGGCAAACAACTCACCGAAGTCTGGTAAGAGATTAGCAACCAAAATAATCCAGGAATTTTTTTAACTATGGGAGAACCCACTAGATACATAGGAGTTTATTTATAAAAAAAAACTCAAATAAAAAATAGTTAATGGATTGCTAAATCCTAAGTATAGACTCTTTTAAGAGCATAAAGACCCAGAGGGCTATAGGCATAAGATGTTTGTATTTTTTCTTTTTCTCCATGGATTCCACCAAATGCTCCCAGGAAGATAGGGAAGTATTCTGAGAAAGTGTCTTTAACGGTATCATTTCTTGGATAGGTGGAGGGACAAAGAGAAGCAACAGCAGCCAAAACTTTTCCCAGACCCCTTTCCTGATTTTTTGCATAGAACAAAAGCTGTAATCTTAAGGGGCAAGAGTAACAGAAACTGTTACATTAGGACACTTAAAGGAAAACCTTTGCATCTATGAAAAAAAAAAACAGGCCGAAATGTCTAACGTCGGGAGGAATAAGAACTAGAATCAGCTACATTGCTAGAAAGTGGGTCACTGTGAAGGCCATATCCCTGTGACTGAGTTTACAGTACCTAAGGCAGGGCTTCCTGGAAGAATCAGAAATCCCTTTTCTGTTTCCCATTAGTCCACTAACATGCATTGACTTAAAATAACAGTAGAATACAGCTGATAATTCTTCAAGAAATAGATTATCTCTGGAGAACACGAAAATAGAATACACAAAAGCCAGCAGGGAACAATATTAACAAACTGAACTCAGCCATATAGAATAAGGATAATATTACAGTCAATTGAGATCAATCCCAGAATGCAAGGCTGGTTCAATATTAAAAAATTCAATCAACCGAATTTCCATAGTAACAGACTAAATAAAATATATATATATATATCATTTCAATAGATGAAGAAAAAATAAGAAAATTCAATATCTATTTATGATAAAAACTATAACTAAATGAAACTAGGGGCAAAGTCCAGTGGTAGAGTGCATGCTTAGTATGCATAAGGCTCTGAATTCAAAACCCAGGACACATACACCAAAAAAAAAAAAAAAACTACTAGTAAAAAATGGATAGATATTTTATAACTTGATAAAAGGCATTGAGTAAATGTAATGTGCCAGACACATAGCTTATATTATCTCAAAACTTTTTTCAGCAGTTGTGAAATAGACATCATTAATATCCTAAGCAAGGAACAAACTGAAAAATAGAGATGAGCTGACTTTTTTACAAACAACATCTAGTAAACAACAGATGGATTTCAATCCACATCTATCTGGACCAAAAGCCTACTGTTTTACTATAATATTTTTCATTTAAGATTGAAAAAGAAACAGAAATTTTAGTTCAAAACAATGGATCTCGGATTAGCATGGGTAACATGATAGAAAATCAGTAATTGTATCAATCATTTTTTTTCAGGAAATGTAATCTTTGGTTAGGTATATCTTATAATACAAAAGAAGAAAAATACCTAAGTATTATTATTTGTCAAAATTTCTTGTATCTTATAAAACTTAAAAAAATAAAAGTTTCTACTGAGAAAAATAGATCAATGTATTTAAAAGCAGGTGACTTATAATTTTACTTTTAAGAAATAATCAGAGATGATCACAGATACATATGTATGAAAGCTTCTATTCCAATATTTATGATAGTAAATGAAATGGAAGGTTTCTATGTTTAATAAAAAGGGAGATATTAACTTAATTTCATGTTAGGAAATTAAGATTACAAGGCAAACAACTAAATAGAGTTCAACAATATTGGAAAATTTTGCTTTGGATATTTTAAAGATAGATAGAGGTAGAATGGTATGAATGAAAAGAGAGCTTTGATTTTGTGACCTGTTCTATTCTTCTGAATAACTTTCTGCATTTTCCTCATTTTTCCACAATGAAAACTTATTACATGAAATAACAGACATACAAAAAATAATTCATATCTCCACACTTTTATATTTACTAAGATTCGCCTTATGGCATAATATATGGTCTATTTTTGAGTAGGATCCATGTGCTGCTGAGAAGAACGTGTATCCACTTGATGATGGTTGGTATATTCTATATATGTCAGTTAGGTCTAGGTTATTGATTGTGCTGTTGAGTTCTATAGTTTCTTTATTCAGTTTTTGTCTAGAGGATCTGTCTAATGGTGAGAGCGGTGTGTTGAAGTCACCCGTAATTATTGTGTTATGGTCTATTTGACTCTTGAACTTGAGGAGCGTTTGTTTTATGTAGATTGCAGCTCCATTGTTTGGTGCATACAACTATTTCAAGAAATAGAAAAAGAAGGAGCTCTTCCAAATTCATTCTATGAGTCCAACATCACCCTGATCCCAAAACCAGACAAAGACACTTCAAAGAAAGAAAACTACAGACCAATATCTCTAATGAACTTGGATGCAAAAATTCTCAATAAAATTCTGGCGAATCGAATACAAAAACATATCAGAAAACGTGTGCACCATGATCAAGTAGGATTCATTCCTGGGATGCAAGGCTGGTTCAATATACGGAAATCAATACATGCTATTCACCACATCAATAGGCTTAAAGACAAGAACCATATGATCATCTCGATAGATGCAGAAAAAGCATTTGACAAAATACAACATCCCTTTATGTTCAAAACATTAGAAAAACTAGGGATATCAGGAACTTACCTCAACATTGTAAAAGCTATATATGCTAAACCGCAGGCTAGCATCATCCTAAATGGAGAAAAACTGAAGGCATTCCCTCTAAAATCTGGAACAAGACAGGGATGTCCTCTATCACCACTTCTATTCAATTTAGTTCTCAAAGTACTAGCCAGAGCAATTAGACAGACAAAAGAAATTAAAGGCATAAAAATAGGAAAAGAAGAAATTAAATTATCGCTATTTGCAGATGACATGATAATTTACTTAACAGACCCAAAAGGATCTACAAAGAAGCTGCTAGCGTTAATAAATGAATTCAGCAAAGTGGCAGGATATAAAATCAACACGCACAAATCAAAGGCATTCCTGTATATCAGCAACAAAACCTCTGAAATGGAAATAAGGAAAACCACTCCATTCACAATATCCTCAAAGAAAATAAGATACTTGGGAATCAACCTAACAAAAGAGGTGAAAGATTTATACAATGAAAACTACAGAACCCTAAAGAGAGAGATAGAAGAAGATCTCAGAAGATGGAAAAATGTACCCTGTTCATGGATAGGCAGAACTAACATCATCAAAATGGCGATATTACCCAAAGTTCTCTACAGGTTTAATGCGATGCCAATCAGAATCCCAAAGACATTTCTTGTAGAAATAGATAAAGCAATCATGAAATTCATATGGAAAAACAAAAGACCCAGAATAGCAAAAGCAATTCTAAGCAGGAAGTGTGAATCTGGAGGTATAGCGATACCAGAGCTCAAACTGTACTACAAAGCAATAGTAACAAAAACAGCATGGTACTGGTACCAAAACAGGCAGGTGGACCAATGGTACAGAATAGAGGACACAGAGACCAATCCACAAAGTTACAACTATCTTATATTTGATAAAGGGGCTAAAAACATGCAATGGAGGAAGGATAGCATCTTCAACAAATGGTGTTTTGAAAATTGGAAATCCATATGCAACAAAATGAAATTGAATCCCTTTCTCTCGCCAGCCACAAAAGTTAACTCAATATGGATCAAGGAGCTAGATATAAAAACAGAGACACTGCGTCTGATAGAAGGAAAAGTTGGCTACGATCTACATATTGTGGGGTCGGGCTCCAAATTCCTTAATAGAACGCCCTTAGCCCAAGAGTTAATAACAAGAATAAACAAATGGGACCTACTTAAACTAAAAAGTTTTTTCTCAGCAAGAGAAACAGTAAAAGAGGTAAATAGAGAGCCTACATCCTGGGAACAAATTTTTACCCCTCACACCTCAGAAAGAGCCCTAATATCCAGAATGTACAAAGAACTCAAAAAATTAAACAATAAGATAACAAATAATCCAA